>NC_089837.1:84569285-84869285 GCF_035609145.1 Eleutherodactylus coqui | reverse complement strand
TGGCCTGAATAAGCCCTAAGTGTTGTATTCACACACCCTCACCCAATACAAAGGGCCCATCTGAGCCCTCATCCAACGCTCATGTGCCTACATCAGTATTCTGGGCTATAGACAGATATCGCTTATAATCTTTATGATTTATTTTGGATTTCCGTAAAACAAAGCTGTCTGTGATTTTTTTATAAGTACGGAAGAAAATGTATGTATTTGCATTGTGCAATCCAATAAATAAGTGATTGTCACTAATGCAACCAAGATGGAAATAATTTAGGGTATCACAGACCAATTTGCCCCGAGGACAGGACAGACAACTACGCAATAAAGAAGACTTCAAGATTAATAGACATTTCTGAAGTCTACCAGTTTGGGTTGCACTGCGGGAGGTTCCATCCTAGAGACGGCACAAAATACCGGATCTCCCAGCTAAAACCAACTGGTGGAAGAGCTGAAGCATGACAATGGCCTAGTCCTCTATAGTAGAAGGGTGTGTAGAGGAGGGAGCGAAGACTATTCATTATCTCCAGAGTTGACACATCATTAGAAGTACATCAAGTAGTTTTATGTCAACAGTGTATATTATCTGGGTGATTACGTCAAAACATAGACCTATTGAAAGTCGCCAGAAACAAAGTGTTGGGAGGGATAGCATGACATTCATATGAGCGTCCATACTCATTAGGTATGGGAAAACCCTATTGAGAGAAGACAGATGGTGTACACAGTGGTGCTGGTGCCACCGCTTCTGGAAACAGGCTTTGATAAATCTTCATTCCCATCAGGTCTTGCACATCACAACTAGGACTGAATAAAGAGTCAAGGTCATAAAACTGGCCAAAGGTTAGGGCAAGGATAATGGCTCAGTGTTTATAAGCAGGTCGGAGAACAAGACTGTGTAATTTAGAGAAGTCAGGTCAACGCCGGTGGTCACAGTGGTAACAATAGTAAGTCAAGGATAGCAAACACTATCCAGATGTATGCACATATGGGGGAACATTTCATAGCCAAACATACAAGGTTTTACAAATGAATGCGGGACATATTATACCAAACAGTTAATTATCTTGAAAAGGCATTCTCTATCCAGTATGATAAATGAGTCAAAACAGCTGTTCCCATTAAGAGTTCCCATTAACTTCACTCCACCCTTTTAAGAGTAGCTGCACTTTTTAAAAACTTTTGATCAGTGGGGTTCCGGATGCTTAATCCCAGCTAATCGCTCAAACGAAGGGACTGCAGTGCTCACCCTATTGCTGTGGTTGTTCAGCTCTTTGATGCATGTCTATGGAAGTCTATGTGTCCATCTTCAACTGCCGAGTGAAGCTGACAAACAGCAAACACAGCCAAAGGGCCCGCAGCTCCTTCGTTTGAGCGATCAGCTGGGTCTCAGAATCTGGATCTCTACTGATCAGAACTTTTGGCATGTAAAGTTTTTAAAAACAGCAGTCACTTTTTAATGCATTGCTTTTCAGCAGTTTCGTCTAACAAAGGTCCTGGATGTATGCCATACACCGGGTACCCCAGGAATTGGACTGAATCCCCTTACCAATGGCTGGGAAGCACTGGTGTAGCTATAGGGGATGCAGAGGCATCACCATCACGCTAGTGCCTGAAAGGAGCCCAAATATCTATTGTTCTATCCATTAAATCTTTAAGGATGCAGCCTAGTTTGGTCCTTAAAGGAAACCTATCACGTCCCCGCAGCAGCATAAACTAAGTTATGGTGCTGTTAGGGGACTTGACAGGGCGTCGGGTGATGTATTTTTTATACTCACCCACTCCCTGGTTGCTGCGGTGTTCTCCTCTGAAGTTGTCACGTAAGATTTGAGTCCCATGTGCGCTCACCTATACAAGTCTATGGGACAGCGTGCGCACTGGACTCTGTGAAGAGACACATTTTCTTGCCATGTGCCAACTTCTGAGAGGGGTACCTGACTCCTTGTCACCTCACCTAACAACACCATAACTTAATTTACGGTGCTGTGGAGATGAGACAGGTTAAGAACTTATTGATTTTTTTGAGAATTTTTAGCTCCACTTTTCAAAAGCTGTAACTTTATTATTTTTCTATCAGCGTAACAATATGAGGGCTTGTTTGCTGCAAGGCA
This sequence comes from Eleutherodactylus coqui, assembly GCF_035609145.1. Taxonomy (NCBI): domain Eukaryota; kingdom Metazoa; phylum Chordata; class Amphibia; order Anura; family Eleutherodactylidae; genus Eleutherodactylus; species Eleutherodactylus coqui. The sequence continues at coordinate 84,867,180 of NC_089837.1, read as the reverse complement.
AGCTGTAGTTTTATTGTTACTATTTTGGGGTACATCTAATGTATAGTATAACTTTTATTAATTTTGGAGCGAGCCGGGTGAAATAACGCAACAATTCTGGCTTTTTATTTTTAAACAGCCTTTGCTATGTGGTATAAATGACATTATAGCTTTTTCCTGTAGGTCATTACGATATCAAAATTATATATTTTTTTTTAGTTTTTTTTTTTCACAATAGTCGTTTTTCAAGCATTTACCAAGTGGGATAAACAGTGGGTTCAATTTATTCTGGTAATACAAAATATTTACGGGGAAAAAAAAATGAAATTTTTACAATTTTTATTTTTACATTTTTCTATGAACCTGTAGGACTTGAAACTGTAATGCTATGAATGCTCAGATAATACAATGCAGTACTTTTGTGTGTCAGGCTTCTGATTGCCATGGCAGCCCATCAGTCCTCTGCAATTTCATGGTGGACTGATGACGTCATAGGGAGAATTCAGTTACTCCGTTAACCGCTTACATGCCGCAATCAAACATGTAAGGGATTGATGGCAGGCATTGGTGTTATCTCCAACCCCCGGCATCGTAACTCCCACTGCAGATGGCGTAGGCTCAGCTTCTCAGCCCACACCATCTGCATGCTGTAAGGTAGGGCATTTCATGCTAACCGCTTCTCTCCCATAACATACATGTGCATCATGATGACAGAAAGGGATTAAAAGGGTTGTACCAGATTATCAAATCATCCCCTACCCTAGCAAACAAGAATGCCATGGAACTGGCATGCGAATGCAATACTGATGTGACACAGTCAGAGATAGAGACATTGAATGACTCACAGGTGATGTTCTCCTGACTCCTTCCTTTTCTTCACCATCTTTTCCAGATTCTTTCAATTAATTCTTTAGGGCTCGGTCAGACGAGCGTGGTTTACACACTGCTACAGCAGCGTGTAAACCACGCTGTTATAGGAACCGATAGGTTCCTATGAAAGCGCTCACACGGCCCCTTTTTAGAAGCGCAGAATCTGCTCTTCTAAAAAAGAACGAACAGCGAGTGCCAACCCGCCTGTCAGGTGGGTGGTGCACAGCGGTGCAGGGTACTTTCCATAGGCTCCTATGGGAAATGTGGAAGCACGCAGCCCACACGACGGATGTGTGACCGGCTGCTTCATGGAGCTAGAAGCATCCCAATCACGCGATCCTTTTCAGGATAACAGCCGCGTGGTTTACACGAGTCTTAGTAGCATGTAAACAACGCTCGTCTGAGGCCTCGGTAAGACGAGCATTTTTTCGCGTATGAATAGCTGCGTGGAAAAAAATGCACATCATGTGTAAAGAAATCACATGTTATACAGAAAATTATCTGCTTTCAAGAGTTAAGCCTACACATCCCTACAAAAAAAATGCAATCCACACACCCCTTTTTTCTTGCTTCGGGTTGCTCCACCTCCTTTTCTGTATTGTCCACAACTCATTTCTACACACTTTCCTTATCATGCTATCTTCAATGCCCCCATACAGTAACAGTTCCTGCACTGTGCCCTCCACGAAATAAGAATGCCTCCTTTCTGGCCCCTATAATGGCCTTGGACTTGTGGCCCTCTGAACCAGTAACACATGCTTAGGTAGTGCCAGGACGCAGGCAGCAGTAAGAATGTGCTAGATTTTTGGTGATGGGACCTCTACAGCATGGTCAAGAAGATGGAGCCAGGAGTTAGAGGGCTGGGGGGCCAATCCTGTTCAGGGGCAAACTGGGGAATTTACCTGTTCCCCTGTGAGGCGGTCTGAGCCTGCAGAATAGTGATTGCAAAAGGCATGCATCCACTTTAACACTAAAATCACTCACCCGATGCACAACTTGGACCCAAAAATAATGGACCTCTGTACATCTGGGGGCCAGGAAGGCTATAAGGTATCTATAATGCCAGCATCACTTCCTCCACCATCTAAGTTATCCGTCATGGAGAGTATTAGCCATCAATGCAAGGTTCCACAGGGGTCTTGGTAGAAGTGCAACAGAGAACAAAAAGCAGGGGAATGCATCACATTTCGTGTAAATCAAAAATACTCTACTATACTACACAGTGTATTCCCTGAACGCTGCCTGCTTTTTGATCTGTTTACATTATCAAATAAAATGCAGGCAGATAAGGCCACTTTAACATCTGCGGGGTTCCATTTTCCTGCTACAATGGGAATCCCCTGCCAAACTGATTCCATTGACTATAATGGGGTTCGTTCAGTTTCCAATCAGCTGTCCGGCATTTTACTAGAAAAAAGCGCTGCATGCATCGCTATTTCCTTTGCCATGTTATGCCTGATCTGCGATGGAACACCAAATGGAGGTTCCAGCACAGATGTGAACCTAAAGTTAGGGCTCCTTCCCACGGACAGATTTCCGCTGCGTTGCCCGCAGCTATTAGGTTCTATTGATCCTAATAGCACAATGCTTACGGTGCGGAATTCCGCACGGTAAAATCTCCCGTCCTCACCCGTGGCATGCTCTATTTGCCGCGGGTGTACGCGCGGACGGCTTCCATTGCAGTCAATGGAAGCCATCCGTCACGCTATCTTCCGCTGTAGCACAGTGGAAGATAGCGGGATACCGCTTCCCCGCCTACCGCCGGCCGCATCATATGACGCGGCTGACACGTCATGTGACGCTGTGGGCGTGTCATATGACGCGGCCGGCACGTCACGCGCTCTATTGCGCATGCGCGCCGAAGCGTCCTGTGGGACGTAGGACGCCGGATCCGCAGGTAAGTATTGTGGTCTCTGGAGGGCGCCGTGACGGGTTCCGCCACGGAATTCCGCGGCGGAGCCCATCACGGCCGTGTGAAGCCACCCTTACTTATATATCTTTTTTCTATATTGTATTTATTGTTATAGTTTATATTTGTTTTGGTTCATATTGTAAATATTGTGAATTAGATTTATGTATCTTTATAGCAGCACTGGAGTGGATTGTGTTCTTCATGATATTTCTGCATATAGGTTTTCTGGCGAAGGAGATGATGACCCTTTTACATAATACAGTAACAATATATAAACCCGTATATGTATGATATAAGGCGGCCACACACAACTATAATACTGGACAGCAGTAGAGCGAGGTCCGCTCCTCATAACACAGTGTGGGCTGCCGTTATCGCTCTCAGTTGTCAAATAATACGGCTTCTAGACTCAAAGGATTCTAGCTCATGAGTCAGCAAAATGTAGACATGGAATAAAGAATCTCACTGTGTTTCTAGCTTTTATACATTAGATGAATTTTCTAATATTTTCCATTTTCTCCACTAATTACTCTTTTCTACTTTTGAACGGAGAACAAAAAAAGAGAAGATGACCCCTAAAATATTAACAAAAGAAAACTGTCAAAATCCCAGAGCTTGCAGGGCCAGGGAGAGGAATAGAAAGCCCAGTATGTTACTATTTTATACCACAATACCTGCTATTCCAGGGTTCACTAACTTTTATCTATAAGACTAGAAGTTGTGAAGACTCTTATTGACTCATGTGCAGGTTCTTACATCTTATATGTCTTAATTCTCCTCACCATTCACAGTCTCATTTCTCACGCTTGGACTGATTGCAACAAGAAGAAAATCAGAAGAGGAGCCCAGAACCCCCGACCGGTGAGTTACACTCAGTGATGGCATTCTGAAATCCTATTTCTTATCCATTCAAGATTTTTTTTTTACCTTTTTGGTCCTAAAAATAAAAACTTGGAGGAGAAAGACCCAGGAAGAGCAATGAATGCCACCAGTCAGCTGCCCATTAAGAAGAGGTGGAAACTGATTAATGATGAGGCGATACAAAGCACCAATGATCCAACTGTGTGAGGGTAGAAGGAGGTTGACTTATCTGCACCAACCCTCCTGGACCACCATAAATATACAACACAAGATTAAAGCTCCTGCAATCTAGCAGGAGCAGGTTGGGCTCTCAGCTGTCACATAAAGCCGAGGACCCAGAGGAGAAGATTGAAGTGGATTCTAACCACTTTTGCCTTCTCTTTTACAAGCTACATAGCACTCAATTAGCGCTATGTAGGGAATACTGAAAGTGGCATTGTATTTTCCTGCATGTGACCAAGCGATCACGTGATCACTGGTGATCCCCAGCATGTTAGAGCTGCAGGGTCATAGCAGACCCCTGACCTGCTCTGACAATGACTACTGTCACTACAGGGGAATGTTTTCTCCTGTATTTAGGGTTCATATGGATACTGCACCTATGGGTGCTCCAGTTACAGTGGAAAAGTGTGAAACAAAAAATATATATAATAGGAATGACCCTCAGAGGTCATGGGGTACAAAAATCTTAAAAAACGTTACAGAAATAAGTTTAAAAAATTACACAATAAAATAAAACTATATAAGAAAAAAGGAAAAGAAAGCGACCTACCGTCTACGCCAACCTAAGCCAACGCCATATCTGTCCTGTAATCCAAGATTACATAAATTAAATATTAGAAAAAATGAAAAAAAAAACATTCCCACAACTTATTTTAATGTATATGCAATAATTTTAAGAATATGAAACTATTAATTTAAAATGTCTTTTTTTACTTTTTGTACACATTACCCCAATAAAATAAAAAAGCTGAAAAAAATTTAGTGGAAAAAAGGCATCAAAATATAGCCTTATATATGACAAGAAAAATGCTGTAAAAATAAGCCTTCTATTGGAAAAGGAGAAAACACATAAGTGTAAGGGGAAGACTTGATTGAATGTTCCCTTAATCTGGCATACATGGAGCTAATCTATGCAGAATTATCAAATATTGCAGATAACAGGTGCTCATAGCAAAGTACTGTATATATCACTCGCTTAGTAGAGGATGTACAGGAAGAGAGCTCATAATAAGATGTTATCCAAATCAGCACTTTCTATTCACTAGATGAATTCCCTAATATTCTCCATTTTCTCCACTATTAGCTGCTCGTCCTTTTGAGTTGAAAGCAAAAAAGAGAAAATGAACTGTAAAATATTACCTAGAGAAAGCCGCCAAATCTCAGAGCTTGGGGAGCTGAGGCGGAAAATAGAGATCCCAATCTACCTTCAAGTCACCATTGTATAGCACAATACCTGCTATTCCTATAGAAGGTTCAATTACTTTTATGTATTGAGAATAGGTGGGATGACTCTTTACACCTCATGTGCAGATTCTTACAAGTCAGAAGCCTTATAACTCCTCTCCATTCGCTGTCTCATCTGATCAGGTTGGAGATTGCTACCATGTTTGGACTGATGCTAACAAAAGAAAATCAGAAGAGGAGCCCAGAGCCCTCCGCCTGGTGAGTTACTCTAAGAGATGGCACCAACCTCACCCATTAATATAACAAGACCCTGAAATCTTTTTTTTATCTATTATTTCTATAGAACATCAGGATTTCTTTTCCTTTTTGAGGTCTGAAAACTAAAACCACTAGAAGAAACAAGCAACCAGCAGCCAATACATCGCTCCCATTGATTTTAATGGGGCTTCTCAGACCTGCCCTTGAATGCGGTGATTTACATCAGATTTACGGCCATGGGCAGTGCCAATCCCAGCCCATACGCGGTCTCTGCCGGCAGAGCATATGGGTTGCGATGCATACAACGTTGTACGCTTACGAACCCTAAGACCCTATTCACATCTGTCCCTGTGTCTGGGATATTTCCATTTTCGGCTTCATCCTCAGGGTACATGCCAGAGCTGTACGACTTCAGACTTTCAGACCGGCATGTTACTAGAGCATGCTGCGCTATCTTGTCCGGAATTTTCAGCCATATTTGCAGCGGATTCTCTGAACAGAACCTGCGGCGCAGATGTGAATAGACCCTTATCTGGCATAAGAAATGATAATGTTTTTACCTGATCCAATAACAGTACATAAACCAAGTAGCAGAATTATCCAACTTTGCATGAACTGTTGTAACTGTTTGTTGTTTGTGTGGTTAAAAGTTTTGTTTGTTATTGATATGAAGCCAACATAATAAACAGAATAAAGTACAGTCTATTCATGGCGGCTAATGAAAACTAGCTGGGTTGTGATACACAGAAACTTGACGTCTCACCAGTGTCATCCTAAGGAGATTTTAATTAAAGGGGTTATCCGGTTACTGAACAATCCTGCTTCAATAGGACCCACAGTGTGGAAATAATAAACTGAACTATACTTAGCCCTCTGCAGCTGCTAGGATCCAGTGCTGCAGCCCCGCTGTGGTCCTGGTGATTGTTGTGATAGGTGATGTTACAGAAAATCAGGGAACTGTTGCAGTCAGTGAGAGGCTGTAGTGTCACCGCCTGTTCTCCTGAGTGCCATGATGCCAGGAGTTCAGGAAAGTGACCCTGTAGCCTTTCATTGGCTGCAGCAGTCACCTGGTTTCTGTAATATCATCTGTCACAACAATCACCAGGACCACAGCGGGACTTCAGTACTGGATCCCAGCAGAGGGGTAAGTATAGTTCACTGTATTATTTTAATACTGGGGGTCCTATTGAAGAGGGGTTATCCAGTAATTGAACAACCCCTTTAATATTTGTATTCAGATTTTTTCGAATATGTCGAGAACGGTAGATCCTAGAGCACCGAATCCCAGTCTAAAACCTTTGGAAAGACCTGATTTACCTATGCGGCAAATTTGGTGCAGATTATTCTAGTCGTTTGGCCGTGCATAAAGAACAGACATTCATTTTTATATATAAAAAGATATGTGGGGGCCGGGCTCACACAGCCGTATGCGGGTCGCACAGGGTTTTACCGCTGTGAAGCCGGCGGTGACCCGGCATATCGCTGCACATGACAGCGTATCTCACACTCACGGTCATGCACAGTCTTCCTCATTTTATTTTGCTTACATTTCCCATGCTGTCACTTCGTAGCGGCATGTATATATGCCTCCCATATGCAAGATAATTGGGCCCTTCTCTCATCAATGCCAACAAAGCTACTGCTCGATCACAGAAGGATGCCAAGTAGATCAGGGACCGAGCTGTTTTTTACTTGTACGGTGTGATGATGCAGAAGTAGATTCGTTGCATCTTTAAAGATGTCTAGAGATGTGGAGTAGAGATGAGCGAGCACCAAAATGCTCGGGTGCTCGTTACTCGAGTCGAACTTCCCGCGATGCTCGAGGGTTCGTTTCGAGTAACGAACCCCATTGAAGTCAATGGGCGACCCGAGCATTTTTGTATATCGCCGATGCTCGCTAAGGTTTTCATTTGTGAAAATCTGGGCAATTCAAGAAAGTGATGGAAACGACACAGAAACGGATAGGGCAGGCGAGGGGCTACATGTTGGGCTGCATCTCAAGTTCCCAGGTCCCACTATTAAGCCACAATAGTGGCAAGAGTGCCCCCCCCCCCCCAACAATTTTTACTTTTGAAAAACCCTCATTAGCAAGGCATACCTTAGCTAAGCACCACATTACCTCCAACAAAGCACAATCACTGCCTGCATGACACTCCGCTGCCACTTCTCCTGGGTTACATGCTACCCAACCCCCCCGCACGACCCAGTGTCAACAGCGCACACCAAAGTGTCCCTGCGCAGCCTTCAACTGCCCTCATGCCACACGCTGGCCTCATAGCCACACCACCCTCATGTCTGTTTATAAGTGCGTCTGCCATGAGGAGGAACGGGAGGCACACACTGCAGAGGGTTGGCAGGGCCAGGCAGCGACCCTCTTTAAAAGTGGCAGGGCGATAGCCCACAATGCTGTACAGAAGCAATGAGACATCCAATCCTGTGCCACCTCTGTCAGGAGCTGCAAACGAGGGCATAGCAATGGGGAATCCATGTGCCACACAGTATTCATTCTGTCAAGGTGTTGCATAGCTCAATCCACACTGCAAGGGGAAAGCCGTCAGCGCTCTGCCCCCTACCCAAGTCAGTCAGTGCCTTTGTGCCAGACAGGTCAAACACCGCAATGGGAACTAAGTTTGCACCAACAGCATAGGGGGGTCCTAGTAAACCCAAGACATGAACAAAAAATTGATCTGAGCGGCCAAACATGGCAGACTTGCACCACGCCCACGGCATAGGCCTCGGCCCACAGATTCAGCAACCCTAGGCTGGAAGCGGACTTTCACTGCACCCAGGACATAGGCCTCTGCACAAACCCTCAGCAATCGCGTGCCTACAGCGGACTCCAATGCTAGCGTAGCTGTGCACATCTCATTAGCGCTGTATTGCTCCTGTAGTTTGTCCCAATGCAGTGCCCCGGATAGTAGAGCTAATGTCAGATTAAATATAGGTGGGCTTTGGCCCACACTGCATGCCCCAGTCAGACTGGGGTTTTTTATAAGTAGACACAGGCAGGTACAACTCCGTGTGGACCAACAGCATGGGTGGGTCCCAGGAAGCCACAGGCGTTACATAAATAAATCCCATTGCAGTGCCCATCACAGCTGAGGTAACATCAGATTAAATGCAGGTGGGCTTCGGCCCACACTGCATGCCCCAGTCTGACCGGGGTTTTTAATACATAGACACAGGCAGGTACAAATCCCTAATGTGAAGTCCATGTGGACCCAAAGCATGGGTGGCTCCCTGGAACCCACCGGCGGTACATAAACAAATCCCATTGCAGTGCCCTGGACAGCAGAGCTAACGTCAGATTAAATACAGGTGGGCTTTGGCCCACACTGCATGCCCCAGTCAGACTGGGGTTCTTTTTAAGTAGACACAGGCAGGTACAACTCCGTGTGGACCGACAGCATGGGTGGGTCCCAGGAAGCCACCGGCGTTACATAAATAAATCTCATTGCATTGCCCAGCACAGTTGAGGTAACGTCAGATTAAATGCAGGTGGGCTTCAGCCCACACTGCATGCCCCAGTCTGACCGGGGTTTTTAATACATAGACACAGGCAGGTACAAATCCCTAATGTGAAGTCCGTGTGGACCCAAAGCATGGGTGGCTCCCTGGAACCCATCGGCGGTACATAAATGTATCCCATTGCAGTGCCCTGCTCAGCAGAGCTAACGTCAGATACAGTACAGGTGGGCTTCGGCCCACAGTGCATGCCCCAGTCAGACTGGTAATATGTACCTTAACAGTAACCGTGTTGGTGGGAATGTGGTCATGACTGCGGACCTAGTAGCGCGGTTTTATTTAGTTGGTTTTCGGAATGTGGCCAGGATTAAGTGGGCCGTGGCGGGGGATGGTGGGAGGGCTCTCTTGTTGTGTCGTTAAAGGTGAAATTCTTGGACTGCCACCAGACGGACCAATGCAAAGGTATTTGCCAAGAATGTTTTCATTGTTGGAGGAGGAGGGGGATGTTTTTGAGGCACTACGTGTCCTCTCCACATGGCCGTGGTTATATGCACCTTAACAGTAACCGCGTTGGTGGGAAAGGGCCTCACCGCCATCATGTCTTTGGAAAGCCTCCGTTTCCACACCCCAGTGACATAGCATTAGCAGCGGCATAGGCAGAGCCCAGAATTAGTAACATTTCAGCGGTAGCATTAGGGACAGGCCCCAGTAACATATCACTAGCAGCAGTATAGGGGGAGCACAGTATTAGTTCCATTTGAGCAGTAGTAGCAGTCTGGACAGGCCCCAGTAACATATCACTAGCAGCAGTATAGGGGGAGCACAGTATTAGTTCCATTTCAGTAGTAGTAGCAGTCAAGACAGTCCCCAGTAACATATCACTAGCAGCACTATAGGGGGAGCACAGTATTAGTTCCATTTCAGTAGTAGTAGCAGTCTAGACAGGCCCCAGTAACAATTCCGAAGCAGCAGTATAGGGGGAGCACAGTATTAGTTCCATTTGAGTAGTAGTAGCAGTCTGGACAGGCCCCAGTAACATATCACTAGCAGCAGTATAGGGGGAGCACAGTATTAGTTCCATTTCAGTAGTAGTAGCAGTCTAGACAGGCCCCAGTAACAATTCCGAAGCAGCAGTATAGGGGGAGCACAGTATTAGTTCCATTTGAGTAGTAGTAGCAGTCTGGACAGGCCCCAGTAACATATCACTAGCAGCAGTATAGGAGGAGCATAGTATTAGTTCCATTTCAGTAGTAGTAGCAGTCAAGACAGGCCCCAGTAACATATCACTAGCAGCAGTATAGGGGGAGCACAGTATTAGTTCCATTTCAGTAGTAGTAGCAGTCAAGACAGGCCCCAGTAACATATCACTAGCAGCAGTATAGGGGGAGCACAGTATTAGTTCCATTTCAGTAGTAGTAGCAGTCTAGACAGGCCCCAGTAACAATTCCGAAGCAGCAGTATAGGGGGAGCACAGTACTAGTTCCATTTCAGTAGTAGTAGCAGTCAAGACAGGCCACAGTAACAATTCCGAAGCAGTAGTATAGGGGGAGCACAGTATTAGTTCCATTTCAGTAGTAGTAGCAGTCAAGACAGGCCCCAGTAACATATCACTAGCAGCAGTATAGGGGGAGCACAGTATTAGTTCCATTTCAGTAGTAGTAGCAGTCTAGACAGGCCCCAGTAACAATTCCGAAGCAGCAGTATAGGGGGAGCACAGTATTAGTTCCATTTGAGTAGTAGTAGCAGTCTGGACAGGCCCCAATAACATATCACTAGCAGCAGTATAGGGGGAGCACAGTATTAGTTCCATTTCAGTAGTAATAGCAGCCAAGACAGGCCCCAGTAACATATCACTAGCAGCAGTATAGGGGGAGCACAGTATTAGTTCCATTTCAGTAGTAGTAGCAATCTGGACAGGCCCCAGTAACAATTCCGAAGCAGCAGTATAGGGGGAGCACAGTATTAGTTCCATTTCAGTAGTAGCAGTCAAGACAGGCCACAGTAACAACTCTGAAGCAGTAGTATAGGGGGAGCACAGTATTAGTTCCATTTCAGTAGTAGTAGCAGTCAAAACAGGCCCCAGTAACATATCACTAGCAGCAGTATAGGGGGAGCACAGTATTAGTTCCATTTGAGCAGTAGTAGCAGTCTGGACAGGCCCCAGTAACATATCACTAGCAGCAGTATAGGGGGAGCACAGTATTAGTTCCATTTCAGTAGTAGTAGCAGTCAAGACAGTCCCCAGTAACATATCACTAGCAGCACTATAGGGGGAGCACAGTATTAGTTCCATTTCAGTAGTAGTAGCAGTCTAGACAGGCCCCAGTAACAATTCCGAAGCAGCAGTATAGGGGGAGCACAGTATTAGTTCCATTTGAGTAGTAGTAGCAGTCTGGACAGGCCCCAGTAACATATCACTAGCAGCAGTATAGGGGGAGCACAGTATTAGTTCCATTTCAGTAGTAGTAGCAGTCTAGACAGGCCCCAGTAACAATTCCGAAGCAGCAGTATAGGGGGAGCACAGTATTAGTTCCATTTGAGTAGTAGTAGCAGTCTGGACAGGCCCCAGTAACATATCACTAGCAGCAGTATAGGAGGAGCATAGTATTAGTTCCATTTCAGTAGTAGTAGCAGTCAAGACAGGTCCCAGTAACATATCACTAGCAGCAGTATAGGGGGAGCACAGTATTAGTTCCATTTCAGTAGTAGTAGCAGTCAAGACAGGCCCCAGTAACATATCACTAGCAGCAGTATAGGGGGAGCACAGTATTAGTTCCATTTCAGTAGTAGTAGCAGTCTAGACAGGCCCCAGTAACAATTCTGAAGCAGCAGTATAGGGGGAGCACAGTACTAGTTCCATTTCAGTAGTAGTAGCAGTCAAGACAGGCCACAGTAACAATTCCGAAGCAGTAGTATAGGGGGAGCACAGTATTAGTTCCATTTCAGTAGTAGTAGCAGTCAAGACAGGCCCCAGTAACATATCACTAGCAGCAGTATAGGGGGAGCACAGTATTAGTTCCATTTCAGTAGTAGTAGCAGTCTAGACAGGCCCCAGTAACAATTCCGAAGCAGCAGTATAGGGGGAGCACAGTATTAGTTCCATTTGAGTAGTAGTAGCAGTCTGGACAGGCCCCAATAACATATCACTAGCAGCAGTATAGGGGGAGCACAGTATTAGTTCCATTTCAGTAGTAATAGCAGCCAAGACAGGCCCCAGTAACATATCACTAGCAGCAGTATAGGGGGAGCACAGTATTAGTTCCATTTCAGTAGTAGTAGCAATCTAGACAGGCCCCAGTAACAATTCCGAAGCAGCAGTATAGGGGGAGCACAGTATTAGTTCCATTTCAGTAGTAGCAGTCAAGACAGGCCACAGTAACAACTCTGAAGCAGTAGTATAGGGGGAGCACAGTATTAGTTCCATTTCAGTAGTAGTAGCAGTCAAAACAGGCCCCAGTAACATATCACTAGCAGCAGTATAGGGGGAGCACAGTATTAGTTCCATTTCAGTAGTAGTAGCAGTCTAGACAGGCCCCAGTAACAATTCCAAAGCAGCAGTATAGGGGGAGCACAGTATTAGTTCCATTTGATTAGTAGTAGCAGTCTGGACAGACCCCAGTAACATATCACTAGCAGCAGTATAAGGGGAGCACAGTATTAGTTCCATTTCAGTAGTAGTAGCAGTCAAGACAGGCCACAGTAACATTCCTGTTGCAGCAGTTTAGGGAGATAACAGTCTCTTTCACATTTCAGTAGTTGCAGTATAGACAAGGCCCCAGTTACATTTATGTAGTAAAAGTGTAGGCCAACCCCACACACCTTCCTGTACTATGAGTGCAGGCGAAGCCCATAAAAATTACTAGGATTACACTGTAGGCGAGGGCCCAAAAAAATTGGTGTACCAACAGTACTAATGTACCTCAGAAAAATTGCCCATGCCCAACCAAGAGGGCAGGTGAAACACATTAATCGCTTTGGTTACTGTAGCTTAATTTGTAACTAGGCCTGGAGGCAGCCCAGTTAAAATAAAAATTGGTTCAGGTGCAAGTTTCAACGCTTTAATGAGAATTGAAACGTATAAACATTGTTTACAAAAGTAATATGACTGAGCCTTGTGGGCCTCAGAAAAATTGCCCGTTCGGCGTGATTACGTGAGGTTTCAGGAGGAGGAGCAGGAGGAGGAGGATGAATATAATACACAGATTGATGAAGCTAAAAGGTCCCCGTTTTTTATGGTGATAGAGACTGATGCTTCCATCCGCGGGTGCAGCCTACGTATTGTTTAGGTACCGCTGCTGACCGCTGGTGGAGAAGAGAAGTCTGGGGAAATCCAGGCTTTGTTCATCTTGATGAGTGTACGCCTGTCGGCACTGTCGGTTGACAGGCGAGTACACTTATCCGTGATGATTACCCCAGCCGCACTAAACACCCTCTCTGACAAGACGCTAGCTGCAGGGCAAGCAAGCACCTCCAGGGCATACAGCACGAGTTCAGGCCACGTGTCCAGCTTCGACACCCAGTAGTTGTGCGGAGCAGAGGCATCACGGAGGACGGTCGTGCGATTGGCTACGTACTCCTTCACCATCCTTTTACAGTGCTCCCGCCGACTCAGCCTCGACTGGGGAGCGGTGACACAGTCTTGCTGGGGAGCCATAAAGCTGGCAAAGGCCTTGGAGAGTGTTCCCCTGCCTGCGCTGTACATGCTGCCTGATCTCTGCGCCTCCCCTGCTACCTGGCCCTCGGAACTGTGCCTTCTGCCACTAGCGCTGTCGGATGGGAATTTTACCATCAGTTTGTCCGCCAGGGTCCTGTGGTATAGCATCACTCTCGAACCCCTTTCCTCTTCGGGTATGAGAGTGGAAAGGTTCTCCTTATACCGTGGGTTGAGCAGTGTGTACACCCAGTAATCCGTAGTGGCCATAATGCATGTAACATGAGGGTCACGAGAAAGGCATCCTAACATGAAGTCAGCCATGTGTGCCAGGGTACCTGTACGCAACACATGGCTGTCCTCACTAGGAAGATAACTTTCAGGATCCTCCTCCTCCTCCTCCTCAGGCCATACACGCTGAAAGGATGACAGGCAAGCAGCATGGATACCCTCAGCAGTGGGCCAAGCTGTCTCTTCCCCCTCCTCCTCATGCTCCTCCCCCTCCTCCTCCTCCTTCAAAACGCGCTGAGATATAGACATGAGGGTGCTCTGACTATCCAGCGACATACTGTCTTCCCATGCTTCCGTTTCCGAGCGCAAAGCGTCTGCCTTTATGCTTTGCAGGGAACTTCTCAAGAGGCATAGCAGAAGAATGGTGATGCTAATGATTGCAGCATCGCCGCTCACCATCTGGGTAGACTCCTCAAAGTTTCCAAGGACCTAGCAGATGTATGCCAACCAGGCCCACTCTTCTGTAAAGAATTGAGGAGGCTGACTCCCACTACGCCGCCCATGTTGGAGTTGGTATTCCACTATAGCTCTACGCTGCTCATAGAGCCTGGCCAACATGTGGAGCGTAGAGTTCCACCGTGTGGGCACGTCGCACAGCAGTCGGTGCACTGGCAGATTAAACCGATGTTGCAGGGTCCACAGGGAGGCAGCGTCCGTGTTGGACTTGCGGAAATGTGCGCAGAGTCGGCGCACCTTTCCGAGCAGGTCTGACAAGCGTGGGTAGCTTTTCAGAAACCGCTGAACCACCAAATTAAAGACGTGGGCCAGGCATGGCACGTGCGTGAGGCTGCCGAGCTGCAGAGCCGCCACCAGGTTACGGCCGTTGTCACACACGACCATGCCCGGTTGGAGGCTCAGCGGCGAAAGCCAGCGGTCGGTCTGCTCTGTCAGACCCTGCAGCAGTTCGTGGGCCATGTGCCTCTTCTCTCCTAAGCTGAGTAGTTTCAGCACGGCCTGCTGACGCTTGCCCACCGCTGTGCTGCCACACCGCGCGACACCGACTGCTGGCGACGTGCTGCTGCTGACACATCTTGATTGAGAGACAGAGGTTGCGTAGGAGGAGGAGGAGGGTGGTTTAGTGAAGGAAGCATACACCGCCGCAGATACCAGCACCGAGCTGTGGCCCGCAATTCTGGGGGTGGGTAGGACGTGAGCGGTCCCAGGCTCTGTCTCAGTCCCAGCCTCCACTAAATTTACCCAATGTGCCGTCAGGGAGATATAGTGGCCCTACCCGCCTGTGCTTGTCCACGTGTCCATTGTTAAGTGGACCTTGCCAGCAACCGCGTTGGTGAGGGCGCGTACAATGTTGCGGGAGACGTGGTCGTGCAGGGCTGGGACGGCACATCGGGAAAAGTGGTGGCGACTGGGAACCGAGTAGCGCGGGGCCGCCATCATGTTTTTGAAAGCCTCCGTTTCCACAAGCCTATACGGCAGCATCTCCAGGCTAATCGATTTGGCTATGTGCACGTTTAACGCTTGAGCATGCGGGCGCGTGGCGGCATACTTGCGCTTGCGCTCAAACAGTTGCGCTAACGACGGCTGGACGCTGCACTGAGAGACATTGCTGGATGGGGCCAAGGACAGCGGAGGTGAGGGTGTGGGTGCAGGCCAGGAGACGGTCATGCCTGTGTCCTGAGAGGGGGGTTGGATCTCAGTGGCAGGTTGGGGCACAGGGGGAGAGGCAGTGGTGCAAACCGGAGGCGGTGAATGGCCTTCGTCCCACCTTGTGGGGTGCTTGGCCATCATATGCCTGCGCATGCTGGTGGTGGTGAGGCTGGTGGTGAGGGCTCCCCGGCTGATCTTGGCGCGACAAACCTTGCACACCACAGTTCGTCGGTCGTCTGCACTCTCAGTGAAAAACTGCCACACCTTTGAGCACCTCGGCCTCTGCAGGGTGGCATGGCGCGAGGGGGCGCTTTGGGAAACAGTTGGTGGATTATTCGGTCTGGCCCTGCCTCTACCCCTGGCCACCGCACTGCCTCTTCCAACCTGCCCTGCTGCTGCACTTGTTCCCCCTCTGAAGACCTGTCCTCAGTAGGCTTAGCAAACCAGGTGGGGTCAGTCACCTCATCGTCCAGCTGCTCTTCCTCCGAATCCTCTGTGCGCTCCTCCCTCGGACTTACTGCCCTTACTACTACCTCACTGATAGACAACTGTGTCTCATCATCATCGTCCTCCTCACCCACTGAAAGCTCTTGAGACAGTTGCCGGAAGTCCCCAGCCTCATCCCCCGGACCCCGGGAACTTTCCAAAGGTTGGGCATCGGTCACGACAAACTCCTCCGGTGAGAGAGGAACGATTGTTGCCCAATCTGGGCAGGGGCCAGAGAACAGTTCCTGGGAGTCTGCCTGCTCCTCAGAATGTGTCATTTTCATGGAGTGAGGAGGCTGGGAGGAAGGAGGAGCAGCAGCCAGAGGATTCAGAGTTGCAGCTGTGGACGGCGTAGAAGACTGGGTGGTCGATAGATTGCTGGATGCACTTTCTGCCATCCACGACAGGACCTGCTCACACTGCTCAGTTTCTAATAAAGGTCTACCGCGTGGACCCATTAATTGTGAGATGAATCTGGGGACCCCAGAACCTTGCCTCTCTCCTAATCCCGCAGCAGTCGGCTGTGATACACCTGGACCAGGAGCTCGGCCTGTGACCACACCCTGACTTGGGCCTCCGCGTCCTTGCCCGCGTCCACGTCCTCTAGGCCTACCCCTACCCCTCAGCATGGTGTATTACGAGTAGAACAGAAACAGAACGCTGTAATTAAATGTGCCGCTTATTGGCCTGTGGTTGGAGGCTGATTTCGCTTACGGAGCGCACAGCAGAGCCAGGAAACAATTATGCGCAAGCCTGTAGTGAGACCTAGGTGCGTATGACTGAGCTACTGGAATTCACAGCGCAGAACCAGTCAAGTGGCCAAAGGCCAGTGGTGGGCCTTAAGTATTTTGCTTCAATTTTTTTAAATGGTGAGGTGAAAAACCAGACAGACACCGTATGCAGCGTATATATTGTATACTCTTTCCCTCTGGCGGGATGACGGCGATCATGTAACGGACACAGCAGAGCCAGGAAACAATTATGCGCAAGCCTGTTGTAACGCTTAGCTGGGTATTAATTAGCGACTACTACCCCCAGCAGACACGCAGTAAACTGAAGACGGTCACAGGCAGCCCAAATATAGTATTTTTTCCCAATTTTGGGGAAAAAGCCCACTGCCTATATAGCCTGTATATGGATTTCCCTGTTGGAGGATGACTGTGGTTATTGAAAGCACAGTGCAGCCAGAACAAAATTATGCACAAGGCTGGGTATTAATTAGCGACTACTACCCCCAGCAGACACGCATTAAACTGAAGACGGTCACAGGCAGCCCAAATATAGTATTTTTTCCCAATTTTGGGGAAAAAGCCCACTGCCTATATAGCCTGTATATGGATTTCCCTGTTGGAGGATGACTGTGGTTATTGAAAGCACAGTGCAGCCAGAACAAAATTATGCGCAAGGCTGGGTATTAATTAGCGACTACTACCCCCAGCAGACACGCAGTAAACTGAAGACGGTCACAGGCAGCCCAAATATAGTATTTTTTCCCAATTTGGGGGAAAAAGCCCACTGCCTATATAGCCAGTATACCTCTTTCCCTGTACCACTGTCCCTGCCTCACCAGTACTGCCCCTATACTGAGTAAAATGACTGCAGACTGAGGACGCTATGGTCTGCACGCCCGATATACAAAAAAAAAAAAATTTGCAAAACTGCTAAAAGCAGCCTCAACAGTACTGCACACGGTCAGATGTGGCCCTAAGAAGGACCGTTGGGGTTCTTGAAGATGAAGAATAACAGCCTAACACTCTCCCTATAGCAGCTACAGCAAGACGGCACTTTCCCTAATGTCTCTCAGCGTGCATCTGTAGCGAGCCGTGGGCGGGCCCAGTTTATATACTCGGGTGGCACCTGATCTCCCTAGCCAATCACTGCAGGGGGGTGGGATAGGGCTGGAACTTCACAGGAGGAAGTTGTAGTGCCTTCCCTGTGTTACTATTGGCCAGAAAACGGCGGAAAATTTTCTGGGAAGAAAATGAAAGTGACTCGAACACCTCGTGGTGCTCATCTCGAGTAACAAGCATCTCGAGTACCCTAATACTCGAACGAGTATCAAGCTCGGACGAGTACGCTCGCTCATCTCTAATGTGGAGTCATTTTTTACATCACCCTATTTGCAATTTTTTTTTAAAAAGTTACATTTATCCAAAATCCTTCCTCCATGCATGTGGGCATCATGGGCATATGGGGCACGTGATCAGTTGCAACAAAGCAAACAATGACTACGAGTGCCCATCCGCACAGAGGCATCGGAGCTGCTGTGAATTAAACAGGTGAGTAATATTTTTCCTTTTATTTTAACCCCATAAAGACCAGATACTTTTTGGGTTTTGTACTTTTTTATCCCCACCTTTTAATAGTTGTAATTTTTGTTTTTTGTCATTGGCAGAGCCATACGAAGGCTCATTTTTTGCAGGCCAAGTTGTAACATTTAATGTACAGTACTGTTTCATTGTCTGAATTTTTTTTGAGAATCTGGCTTTTACGGCGTTCACAATGTTGGAAAATTAACTTTATTCTGCGGGTCAGTACAATAATGGTGATACCAAATCTATATACACACACCACCAGCAATGCCATGGCCAACCACAACCAAACCGTCACATTACTTTACATTTCTTAGGCCTCGGTCACACGGGCGATCTTTCGCGCGATTTGCGCATGCGCATGCGATCTGCGATTTTATAGAACCATTGCTTTGCAATGGTATCGGACACATGGGTGCTTGTTATGCGCTTGTCCGATAAATTATAGGACAAGAAATCACAGATCGCGGCTATCTGCGATCTGCGATTCCTTGTGTTCTCTATATGCGCTCAATTGGGCCGGCGGCAGCAGTGCCGACCCCATTGAGAACATATACTACACAAATCATTCTCCTCTGCCACAGCTGTAACAGCTGTGGAAGAGAAGAATGATGTTTGCTCATTGAATTCAATGGAGCCGGCAATACAGCCGGCTCCATTGAAAGCAATGGGCTGCCGGCGAGCGCGGGATGAATTTTCGGGAAGGGCTTAAAAATATAAGCCCTTCCCTGAAAATCATCCAAAAATGTGTAAAAATAAAAAATATATATATATACTCACCTTGTCCCCGCAGAAGGAGTTCAGCCGCGGCCGGCCGGCAGTTCTCCTGAACTGCTCTGAGAAGTATTCAGCAGGCGGAGATTTAAAATCCCCGCCTGCTGAATGGGCTGCCTCTGATTGGTCACAGCCCTCACCAATCAGAGGGAGCTCTCACTCACCCATTCATGAATTCATGAATGGGTGAGTGAGAGCTGCCTCTGATTGGTGAGGCTGTGACCAATCAGAGGCAGCTCATTCAGCAGGTGGGGATTTTAAATCCCCGCCTGCTGAATACTACTCAGAGCAGTTCAGGAAAACTGCCGGCCGGCCGCGGCTGAATTCCGGCTGCAAGGACAAGGTGAGTATATATATTTTTTTTATTTTCACACATTGTTGGATGATTTTTAGAGAAGGGCTTATATTTTTAAGCCCTTCCTGAAAATTCATCCTGCGCTCGCCGGCAGTCCATTGCTTTCAATGGAGCCGGCTGTATTGCCGGCTCCATTGAAGTCAATGGGCTGGACAGCGCTCCTGTGCTCGGGCCCGTTTCAAAGGAAACGCGGCTAGGAGCAGATTTTTCTGGCGATTTTTCGGCCCCGGTCACGCGATTTGCGGATGCACATCCGTCATGCGATCCGCAAATCGCGGCAAAAAACGCCCGTCTGACCGAGGCCTTAGGCCGGCTTCACACGAGCGTGGCGGGCTCCGCCACGTAATATTCCGCAGTGAAGCCCGTCATGGCGCCCCCCAGAGACCACATACTTACCAGCGGAAGATAGCGTGAAGACGCTTCCCCGCCCACCGCCGTCGCGTCATGTGACACGCCCACCGCGTCACATGACGCGGCCGGCCGTGTCACGTGACGCGCCGGCCGCGTCATATGACGCGCGGCGGTAGGCGGGGAAGCGTTTTTTCACTCTATCTTCCGCTGGTTGCAGCGGGAGATAGCGTGAACGGACGGCTTCCATTGACTGCAATGGAAGCCGTCAGCGCGTACACCTGCGGCAAATAGAGCATGCTGTGGGTGAGGACGGGAGATTTCACGGTGCGAAATTCCGCGGTGGAATTACGCACCGTGAGCATTGTGCTATTAGGTTCAATAGAACCTAATAGCAGGGGGCAACGCAGCGGATTTTTGCCGCGAATTTACGCGGCGTAAATCCGTTCGTGGGAAGGAGGCCTTTAGATGTATTTGTGTATGTCTATTTTTTATATCTTTATATGCCGTGAATATGACTTCTTCTGGTATTCTGTGCCGAATCTGTGACGGAAGGTACCAACGCAGGAGTGAAACCACCCTAACACAATCACACCCGCAGCTATTGACCTCCGCTGCTTACTACCTCTTCAGACATTAAGCCCAGGTGATACCACAGTTGCTTTATATGCAGTAACTGGATGCAGTCTTGCATAATACCACTACTTTTAGAAAAAAGTGAGGTGCGTGCTATTGGCTGCTATGAGCCATTTGTGGGATGCGTTTTAATGTGTTTGTGTAGACATAGCTGTTTATCTAGCCGGTGCCCCTTCCCATTAGTAGAACTGGGCTGTCATGTTTCACATTGCTACGGGGAATAAATATTATTATTACCACCGATTGACTGATACGCCGGCCACACACAGTGCCGGGGAGAGCTGGGAACATTTGGCCCCTGCACACAGATAAGTGAGGCACAGATTGCAGGCTGTGATTTTGTGAATTACTGTTTTGCAATCAATCATTGTGATGACCAGAACTCAGTTTTTTGACAGATGCGAATAATTCTTTTCTAACATTAATTACAGACTGATTCGTTTTCATATACAGCAATCACTGCAAACACAGAGTGTCCTGGATACAGCAAGAGGCTGTCCTGGGTCTATCACCCCTGTTCCTCTGGTTCTAGTTGAATCATCCAAGGGGTGAATTAAGAATTTTGCCTCAGATGGTCGTAACCTTCCAGGTGTTTAGACATCTTTTTACCAGACATATAGGGCGACTCCAAAGTCTGGGCCTCCCGGAGTATACTCTGAATGAAAAGAGATAGTAGGAAACTTTGCAGAATACTAAGATGGGTGTGTGAAATTTTTTATCACTATGTTGGTGCCTGTTGGCCAACGTGGTGGCAGGCATTTTGAATTCAAGAACCCAAGAAATTTCAATGGAAAGGGGATCATGGAAATCATGATTTAGGCCCACTGTCGATGGACGTGATTTCACCTGCGGTAAATCGCCGACGAATCATGCCGTGCGATTCTCCGCTCACAGCCAGCAATTCACAGCAGATAGGCTGACCTGCGGGGATCCGTCTGCCGGCTCCTGCTCCCGGGCAGCGGCTCCCATGGCGGAGATTTGCCACGGGACTTCGCAACACCCGTGGACAGGGGGGCTTAAGCGTAGAATGTCATCGAGCTCTGTCAGCATCTAAAGCCAGACTACTTACTGCAAAAGCGTTGTGCGGTCTGTTGGGAAGTGACGTTTGTACCTGCCCATGTATATCTTTGTATTAGTATATAGGTGAATATGGAAACTAATGCCTAATTCCCACATGCAGAATTCCACCGTGTATTACACGGCGGAAATCCGCGGCGTTGCCCCACAGCTAATAGCACAGTGCGGAATTCCACCATGCAATTCTGTCCCGTGATATCACCCGTAATCACCCGCGGCATGTTCTATTTGCTGCGGGCATACACGCGAACAGCTTCCATTGCAGTCAATGGAAGTCGCGTGTCACACTATCTTCCGCTGTAGCACAGCGGTTGATAGCGTGAAAACGCTTCCCCGCCCACCGACACCCGCGCTGTGGGCGTGTCATATGATGCTGCCGGCGCGTCATGCACTGTACTGCACATGCGTGCCAGCATGGGATGCAGGACATCGGGCAGCGGATCCGGAGGTTAGTATGGGGTCTCTGGGGTGGGGTGCCGTGACGGACTCCACTGCAGAATTCCGCTTGCGGAGCCTGTCATGGCCGTGGGCACTGGGCCTAATTCAGCAGGTCAAGGAACTGGTAGTTTCCAGGACAAACCAAGGACTAGTCATCCGAGCACTAATGGCTCAGGCCTTTCTCACAGGTGGCCTGAACAGAGCTTTTAGGTTTTCCCAGCTTGACCATGAAAGCTGGCATGGGAATACCCCTTTAAGTCTAATTTTCTCCTGAAGTCTGTTGATTCTTATACAGTTATTGGATTAGGAAGAGCACCGAGAAGCAAAATGGGGAGCTATGCCTTACTTTTTCTTAAGGGGGGGTTCAAGCAGTCAGGCCTACTATCAGTGATTATGCTGGATTAGCCCCCTGTACAGAGTGTATAAGTGCATATACATCCCAGACATTATCCCCAGCCTATGGTTCTAAGGCTGTTGCAAAACTACAACTACTAGCATTCCCTGACAGCCAGAGAGCTGTAGTTTTGCACAGCTGGAAAGCCGCGGGTTGAGTATTACATTACAGGGTAAAACAAAATGTTAGCATTCTTAGCAGAGGTCCAGACGGGGAAGACCCTCCGTATCGAAAATTCTGCTGCATCCACAAGCTGCGGCAATAATCCGCACAAAACCCTGCGGAAATTGATACGCGGAATTAATTTCCGCAGCATGTCAATATTATGGCTGCGGAATTCACCTCTTTTCAATGAATTCCGCACAAGAATATGCAATAAAACCTGCTTGAAAATCTGCACCAGATGGTTTGGAGGCAGATTTCCACTGCTGATCTGCTGCAGAATGCCCGCCGCATTATGGCTGCCTTCATTGGTCCATTTATAAGGGCTCCATATTATGTGGGTAATACACACAGCTTAATCCCAATTGATTTGCATTGGAGTATTCAGATGTCCGTTTTTCACATGTGTATTTAACGTGTGTGAAAAAAAATATCGCAGCATGTCCTATTCTGGTCCATATTAGGGCTCCTGCACACTTGTGTTTTTCTTGCGCGTTTCTTTCACGCAAAAATGCTGTGTTTTTTTCACACTAGGACTTTCTAATGTTAAAAACGCATCGCACAAAAATTGCAAAGCAGCAACTTGCGATGCGTTTTTAATAGAGATGAGCGAACGCGTTCGTCCGAGCTTGATATTCGTGCGAATATTAGGGTGTTCGGGATGTTCGTTATTCGTGACGAACACCATGCGGTGTTCTGGTTACTTTCACTTCCTTCCCTGAGACGTTAGCGCGCTTTTCTGGCCAATTGAAAGACAGGGAAGGCATTACAACTTCCCCCTGCAACGTTTAAGCCCTATACCACCCCCCTGCTGTGAGTGGCTGGCGAGATCAGGTGTTCGCCTAATATAAAAGTCGGCCCCTCCCGCGGCTCGCCTCAGATGCGGTGTGAGTTAGATGAGGGACAGTGCTGTTTATACCGGAGCTGCTGTAGGGAAAGAATTGGTAGTTAGTGTAGGCTTCAAGACCCCCCAAAGGTCCTTATTAGGGCCACTGATAGCTGTGTGTTGGCTGCTGTTAGCAGTGGGATTTTTTTTTCTTTCTCAAAATCGCCTCTGCAGACCGTTGCACCTGGCATTAGGGACAGAAGTGCTGCATAGGCAGGGAGAGTGTTAGGAGTGAGTGTAGCCTTCAAGAACCTCAACGGTCCTTTCTAGGGCCATATTTATCCGTGTGCAGTACTGTCCAGGCTGCTGTTGGCTGTGCTGCATTTTTTTTGGGCTTCTCAAAATCGCCTCTGCAGAGCATTGCACCCTCCATTGATACTGCAGGGAAAGAATTGTATAGGCAGGGCCACAACACAGTTATTATTCATAGAATATACGCAGTGCTGCCTGTTGGTGGGAAAAAACTGAAAAGAAATCTATTTGTCCAGCCTGTGTCCGTCCTTACGCCTGTGGAGACGTGTGAGCTGCGTGAAAAACATTGCTAAATCATACGCAGCCAGCTACGCTTTACTGCTGGGTTCGCCATTTGCTTTCCTTAATTGGGGAAAAAAATACCTGCTCTCCAAGAGTTATAATAACTCTGCTACCCTCACGTTCTGTGACACATAAGCAGGGACACAGCGCAGTTATTAAACTTCGCAGGTTCATTGAATATACGCAGTGCTGCCTGTTGGTGGGAAAAAACTGAAAACAAATCTATTTGTCCAGCCTGTGTCCGTCCTTACGCCTGTGTAGACGTGTGAGCTGCGTGAAAAACATTGCTAAATCATACGCAGCCAGCTACGCTTTACTGCTGGGTTCGCCATTTGCTTTCCTTAATTGGGAAAAAAAATACCTGCTCTCCAAGAGTTATAATAACTCTGCTACCCTCACGTTCTGTGACACATAAGCAGGGACACAGCGCAGTTATTAAACTTCGCAGGTTCATTGAATATACGCAGTGCTGCCTGTTGGTGGGAAAAAACTGAAAAGAAATCTATTTGTCCAGCCTGTGTCCGTCCTTACGCCTGTGTAGACGTGTGAGCTGCGTGAAAAACATTGCTAAATCATACGCAGCCAGCTACGCTTTACTGCTGGGTTCGCCATTTGCTTTCCTTAATTGGGGAAAAAAATACCTGCTCTCCAAGAGTTATAATAACTCTGCTACCCTCACGTTCTGTGACACATAAGCAGGGACACAGCGCAGTTATTAAACTTCGCAGGTTCATTGAATATACGCAGTGCTGCCTGTTGGTGGGAAAAAACTGAAAACAAATCTATTTGTCCAGCCTGTGTCCGTCCTTACGCCTGTGTAGACGTGTGAGCTGCGTGAAAAACATTGCTAAATCATACGCAGCCAGCTACGCTTTACTGCTGGGTTCGCCATTTGCTTTCCTTAATTGGGAAAAAAAATACCTGCTCTCCAAGAGTTATAATAACTCTGCTACCCTCACGTTCTGTGACACATAAGCAGGGACACAGCGCAGTTATTAAACTTCGCAGGTTCATTGAATATACGCAGTGCTGCCTGTTGGTGGGAAAAAACTGAAAAGAAATCTATTTGTCCAGCCTGTGTCCGTCCTTACGCCTGTGTAGACGTGTGAGCTGCGTGAAAAACATTGCTAAATCATACGCAGCCAGCTACGCTTTACTGCTGGGTTCGCCATTTGCTTTCCTTAATTGGGGAAAAAAATACCTGCTCTCCAAGAGTTATAATAACTCTGCTACCCTCACGTTCTGTGACACATAAGCAGGGACACAGCGCAGTTATTAAACTTCGCAGGTTCATTGAATATACGCAGTGCTGCCTGTTGGTGGGAAAAAACTGAAAACAAATCTATTTGTCCAGCCTGTGTCCGTCCTTACGCCTGTGTAGACGTGTGAGCTGCGTGAAAAACATTGCTAAATCATACGCAGCCAGCTACGCTTTACTGCTGGGTTCGCCATTTGCTTTCCTTAATTGGGGAAAAAAATACCTGCTCTCCAAGAGTTATAATAACTCTGCTACCCTCACGTTCTGTGACACATAAGCAGGGACACAGCGCAGTTATTAAACTTCGCAGGTTCATTGAATATACGCAGTGCTGCCTGTTGGTGGGAAAAAACTTAAAACAAATCTATTTGTCCAGCCTGTGTCCGTCCTTACGCCTGTGTAGACGTGTGAGCTGCGTGAAAAACATTGCTAAATCATACGCAGCCAGCTACGCTTTACTGCTGGGTTCGCCATTTGCTTTCCTTAATTGGGAAAAAAAATACCTGCTCTCCAAGAGTTATAATAACTCTGCTACCCTCACGTTCTGTGACACATAAGCAGGGACACAGCGCAGTTATTAAACTTCGCAGGTTCATTGAATATACGCAGTGCTGCCTGTTGGTGGGAAAAAACTGAAAAGAAATCTATTTGTCCAGCCTGTGTCCGTCCTTACGCCTGTGTAGACGTGTGAGCTGCGTGAAAAACATTGCTAAATCATACGCAGCCAGCTACGCTTTACTGCTGGGTTCGCCATTTGCTTTCCTTAATTGGGAAAAAAAAATACCTGCTCTCCAAGAGTTATAATAACTCTGCTACCCTCACGTTCTGTGACACATAAGCAGGGACACAGCACAGTTATTAAACTTAGATAATTCATTCACTAGAGGCAGTGGGGCCTTTCGTTTTCCAAAAAGGGCAAAAATTATATTTGGCCTGCAGTCTTGCGCCAATTTATTTCCTGCCTGGGAAATCTAATCACTGGTAATACAGCATGCTGAGGGGTAGGGGTAAGCCTAGAGGACGTGGACGTGGACGTGGCCGAGGACGCGGAGGGCCAAGTGAGGGTGTGGGCACAGGCCAAGCTCCTGATCCAGGTGTGTCGCAGCTGTCTGCTGCGCGATTAGGAGAGAGGCACGTTTCTGGCGTCCCCACATTCATCGCCCAATTAATGGGTCCACGCGGGAGACGGTTATTAGAAAATGAGCAGTGTGAGCAGGTCCTGTCCTGGATGGCAGAAAGTGCTTCGAGCAACCTATCGTCTACCCGCAGTTCTGCGCCGTCCACTGCTGCCAATCCGAATCCTCTGTCTGCTGCTCCTCCTTCCTCCCAGCCTCCTCAGTCCACTACAATGACACCTGCTCAGGAGCGGGAACACTCCCAGGAACTGTTCTCGGGCCCCTGCTTAGATTGGGCAGCAGCGGTTCCTCTCCCACCAGAGGAGTTTATCGTCACTGATGCCCAACCATTCGAAAGTTCCCGGGGTCCGGGGGAAGAGGCTGGGGACTTCCGCCAACTGTCTCAACAACTTTCTGTGGGTGAGGAGGACGATGACGATCAGACACAGTTGTCTTGCAGTGAGGTAGTAGTAAGGGCAGTAAGTCCCAGGGAGCAGCGCACAGAGGATTCGGAGGAAGAGCAGCAGGACGATGAGGTGACTGACCCCACCTGGTGTGCAACGCTTACTCAGGAGGACAGGTCTTCAGAGGGGGAGTCAAGGGCATCAGCAGGGCAGGTTGCAAGAGGCAGTGCGGTGGCCAGGGGTAGAGGCAGGGCCAGACCGAATAATCCACCAAGTGTTTCCCAAAGCGCCCCCTCGCGCCATGCCACCCTGCGTAGGCCGAGGTGCTCTAAGGTCTGGCAGTTTTTCACAGAGACGCCTGACGACCGACGAACAGTGGTGTGCAACCTTTGTCGCGCAAAGCTCAGCCGGGGAGCCAACACCAACAGCCTCACCACCACCACCATGCGCAGACATATGATGGCCAAGCACCCCGCAAGGTGGGACAAAGGCCGTTCACCGTCTCCGGTTTGCACCCCTGCCTCTCCCCCTGTGCCCCAACCTGCCACTGAGATGCAACCCCCCTCTCAGGACACAGGCACTACCGCCTCATGGCCTGCACCCACACCCTCATCTCCGCTGTCCTCGGCCCCATCCAGCAGTGTAGTTCAGCGCACCGTTCAGCCGTCGCTTGCGCAAGTGTTCGAGCGCAAGCGCAAGTACGCCGCCACGCACCCGCACGCTCAAACGTTAACCGTCCGCATCGCAAAATTCATCAGCCTTGAGATGCTGCCGTATAGGGTTGTGGAAACGGAGTCCTTCAAAAGTATCATGGAGGCGGCGGCCCCGCGCTACTCAGTTCCCAGTCGCCACTACTTTTCCCGATGTGCCGTCCCAGCCCTGCACGACCACGTCTCCCGCAACATTGTGCGCGCCCTCACCAACGCGGTTACTGCCACGGTCCACTTAACTACGGACACGTGGACAAGCACAGGCGGGCAGGGCCACTACATCTCCCTGACGGCACATTGGGTGAATTTAGTGGAGGCTGGGACAGAGTCAGAGCCTGGGACCGCTCACGTCCTACCCACCCCCAGAATTGCGGGCCCCAGCTCGGTGCTGGTATCTGCGGAGGTGTATGCTTCCTCCACTAAAGCACCCTCCTCCTCCTCCTCCTCCTCTGTCTCACAATCAAGATGTGTTAGCAGCAGCATGTCGCCAGCAGTCGGTGTCGCGCGGTGTGGCAGCACAGCGGTGGGCAAGCGTCAGCAGGCCGTGCTGAAACTACTCAGCTTAGGCGATAAGAGGCACACGGCCCACGAACTGCTGCAGGGTCTGACACAGCAGACCGACCGCTGGCTTGCGCCGCTGAGCCTCCAACCGGGCATGGTCGTGTGTGACAACGGCCGTAACCTGGTGGCGGCTCTGCAGCTTGGCAGCCTCACGCACGTGCCATGCCTGGCCCACGTCTTTAATTTGGTGGTTCAGCGGTTTCTGAAAAGCTACCCACGCTTGTCAGACCTGCTCGTAAAGGCGCGCCGGCTCTGCGCACATTTCCGCAAGTCCCACACGGACGCTGCCACCCTGCGCACCCTGCAACATCACTTTAAGCTGCCAGTGCACCGACTGCTGTGCGACGTGCCCACACGGTGGAACTCTACGCTCCACATGTTGGCCAGGCTCTATGAACAACGGAGAGCTATAGTCGAATACCAACTCCAACATGGGCGGCGCAGTGGGAGTCAGCCTCCTCAATTCCTTTCAGAAGAGTGGGCCTGGTTGGCAGACATCTGCCATGTCCTTGGTAATTTTGAGGAGTCTACCCAGGTGGTGAGCGGCGATGCTACAATCATTAGCGTCACCATTCCTCTGCTATGCATCTTGAGAAATTCCCTGCAAACCATAAAGGCAGCTGCTTTGCGCTCGGAAACGGGGGCGGGGGAAGACAGTATGCCGCTGGATAGTCAGGGCACCCTCCTGTCTATTTCTCAGCGCGTACAGGAGGAGGAGGAGGAGCATGAGGAGGAGGGGGAAGAGACAGCTTGGCCCGCTGCTGACGGTACACCGGCTGATTGCCTGTCATCCTTTCAGCGTGTATGGCCTGAGGAGGAGGAGGAGGAGGAGGATCCTGAAAGTGATCTTCCTAGTGAAGACAGCCATGTGTTGCGTACAGGTACCCTGGCACACATGGCTGACTTCATGTTAGGATGCCTTTCTCGTGACCCTCGCGTTGCACGCATTCTGGCCACTACGGATTACTGGGTGTACACACTGCTCGATCCACGGTATAAGGAGAACCTGCCCACTCTCATTCCCGAAGAGGAAAGGGGTTCGAGAGTGTTGCTATACCACAGGACCCTTGCGGACAAGCTGATGGTAAAATTCCCAGCCGACAGCGCTAGTGGCAGAAGGCGCAGTTCCGAGGGCCATGTTGCAGGGGATGTGCGTAGATCGAGCAGCATGTACATCCCAGGCAGTGCAACAGTCTTTAAGGGCCTGGCCAGCTTTATGGCTCCCCACCAAGACTGTGTCACCGCTCCCCAGTCACGGCTGAGTCGGCGGGAGCACTGCAAAAGGATGGTGAGGGAGTACGTAGCGGATCGCACGACCATCCTTGGTGACGCC
This sequence comes from Eleutherodactylus coqui, assembly GCF_035609145.1. Classification (NCBI taxonomy): domain Eukaryota; kingdom Metazoa; phylum Chordata; class Amphibia; order Anura; family Eleutherodactylidae; genus Eleutherodactylus; species Eleutherodactylus coqui. The sequence continues at coordinate 84,838,098 of NC_089837.1, read as the reverse complement.
TCTGCCCCCTACAACTACTGGGTGTCGAAGCTGGACACGTGGCCTGAACTAGCCCTGTATGCCCTTGAGGTGCTTGCTTGTCCTGCGGCTAGCGTGTTGTCGGAGAGGGTGTTTAGTGCGGCTGGGGGAATCATCACAGATAAGCGTAGCCGCTTGTCAACCGACAGTGCCGACAGGCTAACACTCATCAAGATGAACAAAGGCTGGATTTCGCCAGACTTCTGTTCTCCACCAGCGGACAGCAGCGATACGTAAGCAATACGTAGGCTGCACCCGCGGATGGAAGCTACGTTCTCTCTCACCATCCAAAACGGGGACATTTCTGCTTCATCAATCTGTGTCTAATATTCCTCCTCCTCCTCCTCCTGCTCCTCCTCCTGAAACCTCACGTAATCACGCTGAACGGGCAATTTTTCTTAGGGCCACAAGGCTCACTCAAATAATTTTTCTGAACAATTTTTATAAGTTTCAATGCGCTTAAAAGCATTGGAACTTTAACTTGAACCAATTTTTCGTTACACTGGGCTGCCTCCAGGCCTAGTTACCACTTAAGCCACATTAACCAAAGCGATTAATGGGTTTCACCTGCCCTCTTGGCTGGCCATGGCCAATTTTTGGGATGTACATTAGTACTGTTGATACAGCAATTTTTGTGGGCCCTCGCCTACAGTGTAATCAAATTAATTTTTAGCCCACCTGCATTACAGCTGACGTTACCTCAGCTGTGTTGGGCAATGCAATGGGATATTTTTGTGTACCGCCGGTGGGTTCCAGGGAGCCACCCATGCTGTAGGTGCACACTGAGTTTTTAATACTTCTGTACACTTCTAAAGAACCCGTCTGACTGGGGCATGCAGTGTGGGCCGAAGCCCACCTGTATTACGCACGACATTACTACCTCAGCTGTGTTGGGCAATGCAATGGGATATTTCTATGTACCGCCGGTGGCTTCCTGGCACCCACCCAGGCAGTGGGTCCACAGGGAGTTAAACCTACATGTGTCCACTTGTAAAGAACCCCAGTCTGACTGGGGCATGCAGTGTGGGCCGAAGCCCACCTGCATTACGCACGACATTACTACCTCAGCTGTGTTGGGCAATGCAATGGGATATTTTTGTGTACCGCCGGTGGGTTCCAGGGAGCCACCCATGCTGTAGGTGCACACTGAGTTTTTAATACTTCTGTACACTTCTAAAGAACCCGTCTGACTGGGGCATGCAGTGTGGGCCGAAGCCCACCTGTATTACGCACGACATTACTACCTCAGCTGTGTTGGGCAATGCAATGGGATATTTCTATGTACCGCCGGTGGCTTCCTGGCACCCACCCAGGCAGTGGGTCCACAGGGAGTTAAACCTACATGTGTCCACTTGTAAAGAACCCCAGTCTGACTGGGGCATGCAGTGTGGGCCGAAGCCCACCTGCATTACGCACGACATTACTACCTCAGCTGTGTTGGGCAATGCAATGGGATATTTTTGTGTACCGCCGGTGGGTTCCAGGGAGCCACCCATGCTGTAGGTGCACACTGAGTTTTTAATACTTCTGTACACTTCTAAAGAACCCGTCTGACTGGGGCATGCAGTGTGGGCCGAAGCCCACCTGTATTACGCACGACATTACTACCTCAGCTGTGTTGGGCAATGCAATGGGATATTTCTATGTACCGCCGGTGGCTTCCTGGCACCCACCCAGGCAGTGGGTCCACAGGGAGTTAAACCTACATGTGTCCACTTGTAAAGAACCCCAGTCTGACTGGGGCATGCAGTGTGGGCCGAAGCCCACCTGCATTACGCACGACATTACTACCTCAGCTGTGTTGGGCAATGCAATGGGATATTTTTGTGTACCGCCGGTGGGTTCCAGGGAGCCACCCATGCTGTAGGTGCACACTGAGTTTTTAATACTTCTGTACACTTCTAAAGAACCCGTCTGACTGGGGCATGCAGTGTGGGCCGAAGCCCACCTGTATTACGCACGACATTACTACCTCAGCTGTGTTGGGCAATGCAATGGGATATTTCTATGTACCGCCGGTGGCTTCCTGGCACCCACCCAGGCAGTGGGTCCACAGGGAGTTAAACCTACATGTGTCCACTTGTAAAGAACCCCAGTCTGACTGGGGCATGCAGTGTGGGCCGAAGCCCACCTGCATTACGCACGACATTACTACCTCAGCTGTGTTGGGCAATGCAATGGGATATTTTTGTGTACCGCCGGTGGGTTCCAGGGAGCCACCCATGCTGTAGGTGCACACTGAGTTTTTAATACTTCTGTACACTTCTAAAGAACCCGTCTGACTGGGGCATGCAGTGTGGGCCGAAGCCCACCTGTATTACGCACGACATTACTACCTCAGCTGTGTTGGGCAATGCAATGGGATATTTCTATGTACCGCCGGTGGCTTCCTGGCACCCACCCAGGCAGTGGGTCCACAGGGAGTTAAACCTACATGTGTCCACTTGTAAAGAACCCCAGTCTGACTGGGGCATGCAGTGTGGGCCGAAGCCCACCTGCATTAACCCTTTCCAGTCCACTGTGTGACCTGTGAAGACATTAGGGTTTAAGGCTGTACAGCTCCGTTGTTGGTAGACGTCCGTCGGGGTTCTCTTACTGTATATTGCCAGCCTCTCTGCTGTCGGAGCCTATCCTACGTGTCAGCTCATGCAGTACTGGCTTTAGCCAGCATATAGCGCCGTTGTATAACAGCAGAAAAAGAGTAAGCCCCCTAGGAAAACCATATACAAATTGGATTGGAAAGGGTTAAGCACAACATTACTACCTCAGCTGTGTTGGGCAATGCAATGGGATATTTCTATGTACCGCCGGTGGCTTCCTGGCACCCACCCATGCTGTAGGTGCACACGGAGTTTTTACTACATCTGTACACTTATAAAGAACCCCAGTCAGACTGGGGCATGCAGTGTGGGCCGAAGCCCACCTGCATTAAGCACGACATTACTACCTCAGCTGTGTTGGGCAATGCAATGGGATATTTCTGTGTACCGCCAGTGGGTTCCAGGGAGCCACCCATGCTGTGGGTCGACAGGGACTTCACAATAGGGAGTTGTACCTGCCTGTGTCTATGAATTAAAAAGCCCGGTCTGACTGGGGCATGCAGACACCTTGACAGAATGAATAGTGTGTGGCACATAGGTTCCCCATTGCTATGCCCACGTGTGCAGCTCCTGATGGCGGTGGCACAGGATTCTATTTCTCATTGCTTCTGTACAGCATTGTGGGCTATCGCTCCGCCACTTTTAAAGAGGGTCGCTGCCTAGCCGTGCCAACCTCTGCAGTGTGTGCCTGCGGTCCCTCGTCATGGCAGACGCAATTCTAAATAGACATGAGCGTGGTGTGGCATGAGGGCAGCTGAAGGCTGCGCAGGGACACTTTGGTGTGCGCTGTGGGGGGGAGGGGGGGCGGTTGGGCAGCATGTAACCCAGGAGAAGTGTCAGTGGAGTGTCATGCAGGCAGTGATTGTGCTTTGTTGGAGGTAGTGTGGTGCTTAGCAAAGGTATGCCATGCTAATGAGGGCTTTTCAGAAGTAAAAGTTGTTGGGAGGGGGGGGGCCCACTCTTGCCGGTATTGTGGCTTAATAGTGGGACCTGGGAACTTGAGATGCAGCCCAACATGTAGCCCCTCGCCTGCCCTATCCGTCACTGTGTCATTCCCATCACTTTCCTGAATTGCCCAGATTTTCACACATGAAAACCTTAGCGAGCATCGGCGAAATACAAAAATGTTCTGGTCGCCCATTGACTTCAATGGGGTTCGTTGTTCGAAACGAACCCTCGAGCATCACGGGAAGTTCGTTACGAATAACGAACACCCGAACATTTTGGTGTTCGCTCATCTCTAGTTTTTAACATTAGAAAGTCCCATTGACAATCGCGTGAAAAAAAACGCAGCGATATCGTGTGAAAAAAGCGCGCAAGAAAAATGCAAGTGTGCAGGAGTCCTTACAGACGGAATTGACCAATAAAGTCAATGGGGTTGCAGTGAGAATCACTCATGTTTGCACAGGTATTTGCGCATGCTACATCTGTGCGTACTAAACACAGAGAATAGAACCCATTGATTTTAATGGCTTTGTCCTCATCACCGTGCAGGACCTGCTCTATTTTCTTGTGTTTTGCACAGCAAAGGTGCCATAGAAGTCTATGGCAGGTTTGAAAATATGCAGCGGTAAGGGTGCGACACTGCGCATAAAGCTGGAAAAAGGAGACAGCTGGACCTTTATTAGGCTTAAATAGCCATTAAATTCCACAAAAATGGTGTGTCGCTCACGTGTGTGAACTGGCCTTGTATGCAGAAAAATTACAGTAATGTGTGCAGACGGGCGTGCAACACACTGTTCGTCTTCAGACCTCGTACATCCGGTGAGCATATTTGCACATACACTTGTGTGAAGCCGCCGCAGTCACTGCATATTCATGCATGAAGGCAAGAGAAATCAATGGGACCTTCTTATTTTAGTTTTATTTTTTGTGCACGTGAAAAATACAGTGAACACTTGTGCAAAAAAAATGCAAGAAGGTCTAAATACTCTGTGAATAGGTAGAGTTTTGGACTGAAACTGTATCCACCAGCATGAATGAGCCATAATGTAACAACTCCTTACATGGCTGTGGAGCTCTATGTACTAGTGCAACACCCCAGAGGGGTGACGTCATCAGGAAGTAGTGCTGGAGAGAGCATTGACAGCCCGGTGACTCCCCCTGAACCTGATTGGCTGATGAAATGGCTCCCCTGCAGGTCCTGGAAGGGCAGTATACATCTCCAGTCCCGGCTCCCAGCAGCTGCTGTAAGCATTGCAGCCTCCCCGGCCACTGCTGCTGCTGTGTGTTCCCCTGTCCTTTAGCTGCACAGTCTCTCCGTGGCCCGCTGGTGCAGTGTGCTTTCCCTGGTCATTAAGCACTGCTGCTGCTCCTCCACGCTGTCCCATGCTCCCCGGCCCCGCCTGCTGCTGTACATTCCTCTGCCATTCCCCACTGCTGCAGCTCCACAGGGTCCCCGGGCCTTGCTGTTCAGCAATGGTGCTCCTCCGCGCTGTTGCCAGCTCCCCGGCCCCCCTTCTGCCACAGCTGGTGCTACACAGGCTCTCAAGGTGCCGGAATTATCCCTAATACTAAAGCCTCCAAGCCACGCAAAACACACTGCTCCTAGGACCTTACAGTAGTCAGCCAATTTGGTACAGTAGTCAGCCCTGTCAAACCCCTAGCTTCTGGTGGTGACAAGATACAATAATACCAGTGACTGGGCACTTGACTAATGTGAAGAGCTGGGAGGGATAAGTGCTGATGTGGCACTTACCAGGCTCTGGTCCCGGAAGGAGGACACGCAGCCAAGGCCAGTGTAAATTGCAAGCCAACTTCGACAATTCTTTGGCAGGGAGTGCCAATAAAGGGGATCGGGGGAGTAGTAGTACTTATCACTCGTGACTCCACCGTTCCCACAGACTGATATTCCATGCGGCGGAGAAATAAACACGGAGACTTGTGTGTAGTACCTCGGGTCCTTAGAAATGGTTAACTTTTACTTAAGAACAATTGATAATACAGGCACAATTCACTTTACGTACTAACAGGCTATAGCTCAGAGGTAGGGAAGATACACAGGATGAATACGGTCCTACAGTCCACGTTATCTGTATGTCATCGGGTCCTAGATTGGGAGCACTCCGGAGGGGGAAGGGGGTAGGGGTCACTCCACAGACTCTCTAGCAGACAATTATTCAAGAAAAGGCTTAGCCAAGATACACCCTGCAGAGCATATGCCTGGGTGTCACACTCAAGTACCTCTGTGCGGTGGGCATAACGTTGGATGGTCGCACAGGAAAACACCTATATTGTCAACAGGTACCTGTTTTAGAATAACTTGGGATTGCTTCCGCTCTGTTGCACGGACTCAATCCTTCACATCCACTCTCCACACTCTACTGGATGTCGCTCCTCTTCCTCCATCTTCACCTACATGGAAGCTGAAGGTGCTTCCATGCGGCTCTGTGTTAGCACTCTCTCCTCCAGAATATGGACCCTTTCCCGTTCTCAATTTCTCTCATTTATAACCTCACTTGTACCACAAGCCAAACTGATACATTTACAGCCATGCAATGATTTTATTAAAGTTAACCCTTCAGACGCTGCAGCTGTGCAACACACATACAGAAAATGACATGACAGCTTTGCACAGTGCATCCACATAAGAGAAACATGTATGACATTTATGGAGGGGACCAGGATGGTGTTTTGGGCCACTACATTAGGATGGGGTTTCTACCCTTCCACCTCTGTAGCACTGGCTAGGTTGCTAGGGCTATCAGAGCTGTGCACCACCTGCGATTTGCTGAGGAGAGTGGCATGGAGATGTGCGCCTGACCTCAGAATCCAAGATGGCATCCACTCCATGTGCAAAGCAATGGTTGCGTCCTTCGGAGAAAGTGGAGAGCTGACCCTGCTGTGCCCGGACCCCAAAATCACATGATGGGCCTGATTTGTCCATGGCCTTGTGGGCCTTGAGTTTTACACATGTGACCTAGACTGTATATATATATATGTTCCTCTAGATCCTGCATTCACATTGATGCATTGTGCTCCCTTGTTTTTGTCTCTCTCTCTGTCATTTATTCATCATGGCTACAACTGGGTAAATTCTGTTTTTTCTATAATGTTATTTTGAGAAATCCTGGAATATTACGTTATCCCACATCCTCTTCTAATCTGCTTATGAAGACAGAATTAGATGATGTCGCTGTGCCGGTGTGTGCCAGTCACTGCCGTATGGGGTGAAGTTGCCGGCAGTGAATAATACATAACTCCGGCATGTGGAATAGCCTGGCACTGTTTACTTTATCACTAATGTTACTGTCTTCTACACTTTTATGTTTTCACATGTGTAAATGAGGAGGGTTGATGCTCTTCCAGCGCAGTCCTATGTACACAGAGTTCATTCAACCATCTCAGGGCTTACTGTCCGTCATGTCATTGTCATTTCACACAATGTAGTCATTAGAAATAATCAGGACATGGGGCACTCAAACTCTCTGACTATCCTACAAAGAGCTCAGAATCATAGTGGAAGACATTTTTATTGATACTCTTAAAGGGGCCGCCTCAATATTAGATTGTGGGGGTCTGACGCCGCTATTGGAATCCACTGTGGTGCTCTATCGTTAACAAGGCAAAGCTCCATACTTTTAGCAGCTGTTGTACCTGGTATTGCAACTCAGCACCACTGGAATAAGATGAAACTGTAGTAAACTGTAATACCAGCAGCAGCCACTACTAAAAGTACAGCACTATGCCTCCTAAACAGTTGATCAGTTGAAATGCGGAGCATCAGACCCTAAGAAACCACATAACCCCTTTAACAATCCATTAAGAAGAAGTGATCCGATACTACACCCACAATGCTGGCCAAATGCATGCATCCCAACCCATCACTCCTGCAGTTTGCCTGCCCCTAACGGTCAGCCTCGGCAAGTTAGATGAGTCCTGTCTGCCCATAGACTATCACTGCTTCATCCAACTTACTCCTGTTACTATTCCGTGACAATAAGTAGGGATCAGCGCATCATCCCAGAATTGGGGAGAAGCCATCTGCTGGGTCTTCAGCCAGGTGATCTATATCACCTGACTGCACCTGTCCATTTGTATCCCAGTTAGGCCATCTTCCCACAAGCAATTGTGCATGTTGTGCACTGAATGAAGCTTTTTTTACGTGCATATCAGCGTATTTTACAATACTTTTTCTGCCCCCAGGCAGGGTAAATGGCTGTGCATCAGCGTTATATATTTGACTGTTGCTTTTTTGCACGTACATCGGCGTGTTTTACTGTACTTTTTTCCACTTGTAAAGGCATGTTCATTTGTGCGCGTGAAAAAAAAAATGCCACAATTGAAATGGCTAATTATTCTAAGAAGTTCCAGATGTGTTCTTTTATCTGCGGAATTACGCAATGTTTACCGCATCACCCAGCGTATTTTGGGCGCATTTACACATCCCCATTGACTTCTATGGGGAGTTTTGGTACGCAGGGAAATAGAGCATGCTACGTTTTATTTTAAGGCTGAAAAGTGCAGGAAAAAGTCGCACACTGAAATAATGGGTTCTATTCACTGCGTATTGCACATGCAAATTTCGTGTGCATAAATATGCCCATGTGACTCTGGTCTAACTACACAAAAACTACTGAACTTCGCTGGGGTCTGAGCATCTGCCACTACTTCATACTGTGAGTTCAGCATAAAGCATGTGTCCGTTCTCTTCACAGACCCCCTAAGGCACTGGTGCAACCTCCCAGACCCCTACTGGTCTCCAACAAGAAGGGATAGGTTCTCCTGTGCAGGACGGTGCGAGGAAGTGAGATCCGTGGACAGATACGAGCCGCATGCACGCTGCTGATATTTCTGCAGGGAGCAGCAAATAGAGCGACTCTAATAATAGGCTTACATTACGGAATTGCTGTATATACAGTTACGTAATAGATAAGTGCGGGATCAGCAAAGGTGAACAGTACATATCCATAACTCAGGAAGACAGCAGCTACTTCGAAACACAAGAAAGGATGAATGGTTTTCTTCTTTTAGAACAACTCATGAGAAATCAGCTCAGGAGAACAAATGCAGTCTTTCCTATCTATCCCTCATTATAACAATTATGGAACGAGCGCAGCCTACTACAAATACGTTAGCATATGACCCATAGAGAAGATATCATAAGAGTCCTTGCCCTACCTGAGTGCCCATAATTAGCAGAAAAGGGTTTAAGGATATTGTCATCTAATCAGAGGCGTAACTTGAGGCTCCTGGGCCCCAATGTAAAACCTGTAACAGGACCCCAACTATAATGCTTTACTCATAGTACTGGGCTCCCTATATGGAGGAGAGGCCTTATGGGCCCCTAAGGCTCCGGGGCCCAAGTGCAGCCGCATCCTCTGCACCCCCTATAGTTACGCCAGTGCATCTAACTACCAATGCCCATTAGTGCACACCTACCTACTATGGTGGTCGCAGGACTTGAGGACTCTTCTTTCTTATGACTGTATGATCAGTCTTCCATCAGTCAAACACTTCAAGAATAGTTGTACTCAGAGGTGACCGTGTCGTATATCATTACCAGTCCTGTATATTTCACAGTCTTTCCATATTGCAATGATCAGGCCAAACCAATGACTTCATAGAAAAAAGAAGTCGGAAATTTACTAAGACCGGCATCTCCAATTTACTAAGAGCAGGATGGCACATGATGTACCTAAAACATAAAGTAAAAACAATAATAAACAACCAATGTGCACAACAAAGCTGGACACTGGACTCACCTGGTGTGGAGGGTGCGCCAATAGATAGACCCCCCTACTATAGGTCCAAGTGTGCCTTCAACGGATGCCCTATAAGTCACTAAATCACTGATTGTCATCCACAAGCATAGACAGAACATTTAAGGAGGCCCAGGGTGTTGTGTACCTCGGTCGTAAAGATTCAAACAAAGCATCACTAAGTATAAAAATTTCCTGTGGAAGGATAGAATACTTTGTAGTCAAGGTAGACTTACCTGGATGAGGAGACTTACTGTAGCCAACAAATCTCCTCAGTGTGCAGGTTGATATTTAGGAAAGCAATCCATACTACATGTAGATACTGCGATGAAAAATGTTTTGGTGGTCCACCTAAGTCCCTGATCTACCTTCTTGATAAAGGGGGCTTAGGTAGACCCCCAAAACGTGTGCATCAGGACTCTGATCCACATTCCTCCCTCTTATTTTCTTAGGATGCTCTTAGACAAAACAATTATCATTCAATAAATCATTGACTAATCGAGAGCCAACGACTCAATGACAAATGAGAATCGTTCGCTTCTTGCTCATCATTCATTTTCTGCAGGCATAAAAATCACTATTGACTCATTCGCTTATCGTTCCATTTAAACAGCAATCATTCAGTCGTTCTCATTCGCTAATGTGAATGACTGAATGATACTGAATGATTCTCGATGAACATGTCAACGATGAATCTGCCTGACTGAACAGGCTGCATGAGAGCGAACGAGCTAGCGATGACGTCAACCGCTCATGCAAACGAGAATCGGCTCTTCTGAAAGGAGTCTTACTTGCAGTGCTTATGGAGAAGAAAGCACATCATAGTCTCTCATCATCCAATAGATAAAGTGATAGGACTAGTCATCTCTCACAAAGCCCTATAACAACCACATGGGATGCCATTATGATATGTGCAGCCCTACCGCCCCCCCCCCCCCACAGCGCACACCAAAGTGTCCCTGCGCAGCCTTCAGCTGCCCTCATGCCACACCACCCTCATGTCTATTTAGAAGTGCGTCTGCCATGAGGAGGAACCGCAGGCACACACTGCAGAGGGGTTGGCACGGCTAGGCAGCGACCCTCTTTAAAAGGGGCGGGGCGATAGCCCACAATGCTGTACAGAAGCAATGAGAAATCCAATCCTGTGCCACCGCCATCAGGAGCTGCACACGTGGGCATAGCAATGGGGAACCTATGTGCCACACACTATTCATTCTGTCAAGGTGTCTGCATGCCCCAGTCAGACTGGTAATATGTACCTTAACAGTAACCGCGTTGGTGGTAATGTGGTGGTGACTGCGGACCTAGTAGCGCGGTTTTATTTTGTTGGTTTTCGGAATGTGGCCAGGATTAAGTGGGCCGTGGCGGGGGGATGTTTTTGAGGCACTACGTGTCCTCTCCACGTGTCCGTGGTTATATGCACCTTAACAGTAACCGCGTTGGTGGGAAATGGCCTCGCCGCCATCATGTCTTTGGGAAGCCTCTGTTTCCACACCCCAGAGACATACCATTAGCAGCGGTATAGGCAGAGCCCATAATTCGTAACATTTCAGCCGTAGCATTAGGACAGGCCCCACTAACATATCACTAGCAGCATTATAGCGGGAGCGCAGTCTTCGTTCAATGTCAGCAATAGTAGCACTCAAGACAGGCCCCAGTAACAATTCCGAAGCAGCAGTATAGCGGGAGCGCAGTCTTCGTTCCATGTCAGCAATAGTAGCACTCAAGACAGGCCCCAGTAACAATTCCGAAGCAGCAGTATAGCGGGAGCGCAGTCTTCGTTCCATGTCAGCAATAGTAGCACTCAAGACAGGCCCCAGTAACAATTCCGAAGCAGCAGTATAGCGGGAGCGCAGTCTTCGTTCCATGTCAGCAATAGTAGCACTCAAGACAGGCCCCAGTAACAATTCCGAAGCAGCAGTATAGCGGGAGCGCAGTCTTCGTTCCATGTCAGCAATAGTAGCACTTAAGACAGGCCCCAGTAACAATTCCAAAGCAGCAGTATAGCGGGAGCGCAGTCTTCGTTCCATGTCAGCAATAGTAGCACTCAAGACAGGCCCCAGTAACAATTCTGAAGCAGCAGTATAGTGGGAGCGCAGTCTTAGTTCCATTTCAGTAGCTGCAGTATAGCCAAGGCCCAAGTTACATTTATGTAGCTAAAGTGTAGGCCAACCCCACACACACTTCTGTACCATGAGTGCAGGCGAAGAACATACAAATTGCTATGATTACACTGTAGGTGAGGGCCCCAAAAAATTGGTGTACCAACAGTACTAATGTACCTCAGTAAAAATTGGCCATGCCCAACCAAGATGGCAGGTGAAACCCATTAATGGCTTTGGTTAATGTGGCTTAAGTGGTAACTAGGCCTGGAGGCAGCCCAGTTTAACGAAAAATTGGTTCAAGTTAAAGTTTCAACGCTTTTAAGAGCATTGAAACATATAAAAATTGTTTAGAAAAATTAGATGAGTGAGCCTTGTGGCCCTAAGAAAAATTGCCCGTTCAGCGTGATTACGTGAGGTTTCAGGAGGAGGAGCAGGAGGAGGAGGAGGAATATTAGACACAGATTGATGAAGCAGAAATGTCCCCGTTTTGGATGGTGAGAGAGAACGTAGCTTCCATCCGCGGGTGCAGCCTACGTATTGCTTACGTATCGCTGCTGTCCGCTGGTGGAGAAGAGAAGTCTGGGGAAATCCAGGCTTTGTTCATCTTGATGAGTGTTAGCCTGTCGGCACTGTCGGTTGACAGGCGGGTACGCTTATCTGTGATGATTCCCCCAGCCGCACTAAACACCCTCTCCGACAAGACGCTAGCCGCAGGACAAGCAAGCACCTCCAGGGCATACAGCGCTAGTTCAGGCCACGTGTCCAGCTTCGACACCCAGTAGTTGTAGGTGGCAGAGGCGTCACGGAGGACGGTCGTGCGATCGGCTACGTACTCCCTCACCATCCTTTTACAGTGCTCCCGCCGACTCAGCCTTGACTGGGGAGCGGTGACACAGTCTTGCTGGGGAGCCATAAAGCTGGCCAGGCCCTTAAAGACTGTTGCACTGCCTGGGCTGTACATGCTGCTCGATCTACGCACCTCCCCTGCTACCTGGCCCTCGGAACTGCGCCTTCTGCCACTACCGCTGTCGGATGGGAATTTTACCATCAGCTTGTCCGCCAGGGTCCTGTGGTATAGCAACACTCTCGAACCCCTTTCCTCTTCTGGAATGAGACTGGGAAGGTTCTCCTTATAGCGTGGGTCGAGCAGTGTGTACACCCAGTAATCCGTAGTGGCCAGAATGCGTTGAATGCGAGGGTCACGAGAAAGGCATCCTAACATGAAGTCAGCCATGTGTGCCAGGGTACCTGTACGCAACACATGGCTGTCCGCACTAGGAAGATCACTTTCAGGATCCTCCTCCTCCTCCTCAGGCCATACACGCTGAAATGATGACAGGCAAGCAGCATGGGTACGGTCAGCAGTGGGCCAAGCTGTCTCTTCCCCCTCCTCCTCATCCTCCTCATGCTCCTCCTCCTCCTCCTGAACGCGCTGAGATATAGACAGGAGGGTGCTCTGACTATCCAGCGACATACTGTCTTCCCCCGGCTCTGTTTCCGAGCGCAAAGCGGCTGCCTTTATGGTTTGCAGGGAAGTTCTCAAGATGCATAGCAGAGGAATGGTGACGCTAATGATTGCAGCATCGCCGCTCAACACCTGGGTAGACTCCTCAAAGTTTCGAAGGACCTGGCAGATGTCTGCCAACCAGGCCCACTCTTCTGAAAAGAATTGAGGAGGCTGACTCCCACTGCGCCGCCCATGTTGGAGTTGGTATTCCACTATTGCTCTACGCTGCTCATAGAGCCTAGCCAACATGTGGAGCGTAGAGTTCCACCGTGTGGGCACGTCGCACAGCAGTCGGTGCACTGGCAGATTAAAGCGATGTTGCAGGGTCCGCAGGGTGGCAGCGTCCGTCTTGGAGTTGCGGAAATGTGCGCTGACCCGGCGCACCTTTCCGAGCAGGTCTGACAAGCGTGGGTAGCTTTTCAGAAAGCGCTGAACCACCAAATTAAAGACGTGGGCCAGGCATGGCACGTGCGTGAGGCTGCCGAGCTGCAGAGCCGCCACCAGGTTACGGCCGTTGTCACACACGACCGTGCCCGGTTGGAGGCTCAGCGGCGCAAGCCAACGGTCGGTCTGCTCTGTCAGACCCTGCAGCAGTTCGTGGGCCGTGTGCCTCCTATCTCCTAAGCTGAGTAGTTTAAGTACGGCCTGCTGACGCTTGCCCACCGCTGTGCTGCCACGCCGCGCGACACCGACTGCTGGCGACGTCCTGCTGCTGCTGACACATCTAGATTGCGAGACAGAGGTTGAGGAGGAGGAGGAGGGTGCTTTAGTGGAAGAAGCATACACCGCCGAACATACCACCACCGAGCTGGGGCCCGCAATTCTGGGGGTGGGTAGGACGTGAGCGGTCCCAGGCTCTGACTCTGTCCCAGCCTCCACTAAATTCACCCAATGTGCCGTCAGGGAGATGTAGTGGCCCTGCCCGCCTGTGCTTGTCCACGTGTCCGTAGTTAAGTGGACCTTGCCACTAACCGCATTGGTGAGGGCGCGTACAATGTTGCGGGAGACGTGGTCGTGCAGGGCTGGGACGGCACATCGGGAAAAGTAGTGGCGACTGGGAACTGAGTAGCACGGGGCCGCCGCCGCCATCATAGCTTTGAAGGACTCCGTTTCCACAATCCTATACGGCAGCATCTCAAGGCTGATAAATTTGGCTATGTGGACGGTTAACGATTGAGCGTGCGGGTGCGTGGCGGCGTACTTGCGCTTCCGCTCAAAGACTTGCGCTAGCGACGACTGGACGGTGCGGTGCGAGACATTGCTGGATTGGGCCGAGGACAGCGGAGGTGAGGGTGTGGGTGCAGGCCATGAGACGGTCGTGCCTGTGTCCTGAGAAGGGGGTTGGATCTCAGTGGCAGGTTGGGGCACAGGGGGAGAGGCAGCGGTGCAAACCGGAGGCGGTGAACGGTCTTCGTCCCACCTTGTGGGGTGCTTGGCCATCATATGTCTGCGCATGCTGGTGGTGGTCAGGCTGTTGGTGGTGGCTCCCCGGCTGATCTTGGCGCGACAAAGGTTGCACACCACTGTTCGTCGGTCGTCAGGCGTCTCTGTGAAAAACTGCCAGACCTTAGAGCACCTCGGCCTCTGCAGGGTGGCATGGCGCGAGGGGGCGCTTTGGGAAACACTTGGTGGATTATTCGGTCTGGCCCTGCCTCTACCCCTGGCCACCGCACTGCCTCTTGCAACCTGCCCTGCTGCTGCCCGTGCCTCCCCCTCTGAAGACCTGTCCTGTGTAGGCGTTGCACACCAGGTGGGGTCAGTCACCTCATCGTCCTGCTGCTCTTCCTCCGAATCCTCTGTGCGCTGCTCCCTCGGACTTACTGCCCTTACTACTACCTCACTGCAAGACAACTGTGTCTCATCGTCATCGTCCTCCTCACCCACTGAAAGGTCTTGAGACAGTTGCCGGAAGTCCCCAGCCTCATCCCCTGGACCCCGGGAACTTTCCAGTGGTTGTGCATCAGTGACGATAAACTCCTCTGGTGGTAGAGGAACCACTGCTGCCCAATCTGAGCAGGGGCCCGAGAAAGGTTCCTGGGAGTGTTCCCGCTCCTGAGCATGTGTCATTGTAGTGGAGTGAGGAGGCTGGGAGGAAGGAGGAGCAGCAGACAGAGGATTCGGATTTGCAGCACTGGACGGCGCAGAACTCTGGGTGGATGATAGCTTGCTCGAAGCACTTTCTGCCATCCAGGACAGGACCTGCTCACACTGCTCATTTTCTAATAAAGGTCTCCCGCGTGGACCCATTAATTGGGCGATGAATGTGGGGACGCCAGAAACGTGCCTCTCTCCTAATCGCGCAACAGTCGGCTGCGACACACCTGGATCAGGAGCTCGGCCTGTGCCCACACCCTCACTTGGCCCTCCGCGTCCTCGGCCGCGTCCACGTCCTCTAGGCCTACCCCTACCCCTCAGCATGCTGTATTACCAGTGATTTGATTTCCCAGGCAGGAAATAAATTGGCGCAAGCCTGCAGGCCAAATATAATTAATTCGCTTTTTTGCAAAGGGAAGGCCCCACTGCGGATATTCAATGAACAATACGTTTAATAACTGTGGTGTGGCCCTGAAAAAGTGTCACACAACTTTAGTGTAGCAGAGTTATTAACTCTGGCAGAGCAGGTATTTGCCAGTCAGGAAAGACAATGGCGCAAGCCTGCAGTAAACCGTAGCTGGTTGCGTTTGATTTTTGTACGTTCTCCACGCAGCACACACGTACACGGAGACCTTAGGACTGACACAGGCAGGCCAAATATAATTAATTCGCTTTTTTGCAAAGGGAGGGCCCCACTGCGGATATTCAATGAACAATACGTTAAATAACTGTGGTGTGGCCCTGAAAAAGTGTCACACAACTTTAGTGTAGCAGAGTTATTAACTCTGGCAGAGCAGGTATTTGCCAGTCAGGAAAGACAATGGCGCAAGCCTGCAGTAAACCGTAGCTGGTTGCGTTTGATTTTTGTACGTTCTCCACGCAGCACACACGTACACGGAGACCTTAGGACTGACACAGGCAGGCCAAATATAATTAATTCGCTTTTTTGCAAAGGGAGGGCCCCACTGCGGATATTCAATGAACAATACGTTTAATAACTGTGGTGTGGCCCTGAAAAAGTGTCACACAACTTTAGTGTAGCAGAGTTATTAACTCTGGCAGAGCAAGTATTTGCCAGTCAGGAAAGACAA
Organism: Eleutherodactylus coqui; assembly: GCF_035609145.1. Taxonomy (NCBI): domain Eukaryota; kingdom Metazoa; phylum Chordata; class Amphibia; order Anura; family Eleutherodactylidae; genus Eleutherodactylus; species Eleutherodactylus coqui. The sequence goes on along the minus strand of NC_089837.1, from coordinate 84,821,982 downwards.
TGGCGCAAGCCTGCAGTAAACCGTAGCTGGTTGCGTTTGATTTTTGTACGTTCTCCATGCAGCACACACGTACACGGAGACCTTAGGACTGACACAGGCAGGCCAAATATAATTAATTCGCTTTTTTGCAAAGGGAGGGCCCCACTGCGGATATTCAATGAACAATACGTTTAATAACTGTGGTGTGGCCCTGAAAAAGTGTCACACAACTTTAGTGTAGCAGAGTTATTAACTCTGGCAGAGCAGGTATTTGCCAGTCAGTAAAGACAATGGCGCAAGCCTGCAGTAAACCGTAGCTGGTTGCGTTTGATTTTTGTACGTTCTCCACGCAGCACACACGTACACGGAGACCTTAGGACTGACACAGGCAGGCCAAATATAATTAATTCGCTTTTTTGCAAAGGGAGGGCCCCACTGCGGATATTCAATGAACAATACGTTAAATAACTGTGGTGTGGCCCTGAAAAAGTGTCACACAACTTTAGTGTAGCAGAGTTATTAACTCTGGCAGAGCAGGTATTTGCCAGTCAGGAAAGACAATGGCGCAAGCCTGCAGTAAACCGTAGCTGGTTGCGTTTGATTTTTGTACGTTCTCCACGCAGCACACACGTACACGGAGACCTTAGGACTGACACAGGCAGGCCAAATATAATTAATTCGCTTTTTTGCAAAGGGAGGGCCCCACTGCGGATATTCAATGAACAATACGTTTAATAACTGTGGTGTGGCCCTGAAAAAGTGTCACACAACTTTAGTGTAGCAGAGTTATTAACTCTGGCAGAGCAGGTATTTGCCAGTCAGGAAAGACAATGGCGCAAGCCTGCAGTAAACCGTAGCTGGTTGCGTTTGATTTTTGTACGTTCTCCATGCAGCACACACGTACACGGAGACCTTAGGACTGACACAGGCAGGCCAAATATAATTAATTCGCTTTTTTGCAAAGGGAGGGCCCCACTGCGGATATTCAATGAACAATACGTTTAATAACTGTGGTGTGGCCCTGAAAAAGTGTCACACAACTTTAGTGTAGCAGAGTTATTAACTCTGGCAGAGCAGGTATTTGCCAGTCAGGAAAGACAATGGCGCAAGCCTGCAGTAAACCGTAGCTGGTTGCGTTTGATTTTTGTACGTTCTCCATGCAGCACACACGTACACGGAGACCTTAGGACTGACACAGGCAGGCCAAATATAATTAATTCGCTTTTTTGCAAAGGGAGGGCCCCACTGCGGATATTCAATGAACAATACGTTTAATAACTGTGGTGTGGCCCTGAAAAAGTGTCACACAACTTTAGTGTAGCAGAGTTATTAACTCTGGCAGAGCAGGTATTTGCCAGTCAGGAAAGACAATGGCGCAAGCCTGCAGTAAACCGTAGCTGGTTGCGTTTGATTTTTGTACGTTCTCCACGCAGCACACACGTACACGGAGACCTTAGGACTGACACAGGCAGGCCAAATATAATTAATTCGCTTTTTTGCAAAGGGAGGGCCCCACTGCGGATATTCAATGAACAATACGTTTAATAACTGTGGTGTGGCCCTGAAAAAGTGTCACACAACTTTAGTGTAGCAGAGTTATTAACTCTGGCAGAGCAAGTATTTGCCAGTCAGGAAAGACAATGGCGCAAGCCTGCAGTAAACCGTAGCTGGTTGCGTTTGATTTTTGTACGTTCTCCATGCAGCACACACGTACACGGAGACCTTAGGACTGACACAGGCAGGCCAAATATAATTAATTCGCTTTTTTGCAAAGGGAGGGCCCCACTGCGGATATTCAATGAACAATACGTTTAATAACTGTGGTGTGGCCCTGAAAAAGTGTCACACAACTTTAGTGTAGCAGAGTTATTAACTCTGGCAGAGCAGGTATTTGCCAGTCAGTAAAGACAATGGCGCAAGCCTGCAGTAAACCGTAGCTGGTTGCGTTTGATTTTTGTACGTTCTCCACGCAGCACACACGTACACGGAGACCTTAGGACTGACACAGGCAGGCCAAATATAATTTTTTCGCAAATTTGCAAAGGGAGGGCCCCACTGCGGATATTCAATGAACAATAACTGTGTTGTGGCCCTGCCTACACAATTCTGTCCCTGTAGTATCAATGGAGGGTGCAATGCTCTGCACAGACGATTTTTTGAAAAAAAAAAAAAATGCAACACTGCTAACAGCAGCCAGCACAGTACTGCACACGGTTAAATTTGGCCCTAGAAAGGACCGTTGAGGTTCTTGAAGGCTACACTCACTCCTAACACTCTCCCTGCCTAACCCCCACTTCTGTCCCTAATACCGGGTGCAATGCTCTGCACTGCCGATTTTGAGAAAAAAAAAAAAAAATTTCCACTGCTAACAGCAGCCTGCACACACGTAGATGTGGCCCTAAGAAGGACCGTTGGGGTTCTTGAAGCCTACACTCACTACAAACACTCTCCCTACAGCAACTCCAATAGAACAGCACTTTCCCTCACTAACTCACAGGGCATCTGAGCCGAGCCGCGGGAGGGGCCGACTTTTATACTCGGGTGACATCTGATCGCCCCAGCCACTCACAGCAGGGGGGTGGTATAGGGCTTGAACGTCACAGGGGGAAGTTGTAATGCCTTCCCTGTCTTTCAATTGGCCAGAAAAGCGCGCTAACGTCTCAGAGAGGAAACTGAAAGTAACCGGAACATCGCGTGGTACTCGTTACGAGTAACGAGCATCCCGAACACCCTAATATTCGCACGAATATCAAGCTCGGACTAGTACGTTTGCTCATCTCTAATTTCAACCTGTGTGATCCTATTTTTTTTTCCCCAAAGATAAGTAACACCAAAGGTGTTTGGCAGCGACCAAACCACAGAAATAACATGCCCAACTGAAGAGGGTCTCATGCCTTTGGCCAGAGGTCCTGTAAATATGCAGAACTAGAAAAAAAGGATCTGCTGTGTTTGCCGAAGCAGTTGGGAAAGTTATGTCTCCTTAAAGGGGTTGTCCCGCGCCGAAACTGTTTTTTTATTTTTCAATAGCCCCCCGTTCGGCGCGAGACAAACCCGATGCATGTTATAAAAAAAAAACCGTCCAGTACTTACCCGAATCCCAGCGCTCCGGCGACTTCTTACTTACCTTAGTAAGATGACCGCCGGGATCTTCACCCACGATGCACCGCGGGTCTTCTCCCATGGTGCACCGTGGGCTCTGTGCGCTCCATTGCCGATTCCAGCCTCCTGATTGGCTGGAATCGGCACACGTGACGGGGGGCGGAGCTACAAGGAGCAGCTCTCCGGCACGAGCGGCCCCATTCGGAAGGGAGAAGACCGGACTGCGCAAGTGCGTCTAATCGGGCGATTAGACACTGAAATTAGACGGCACCATGGAGACCAGGACGCCAGCAACGGAACAGGTAAGTGAATAACTTCTGTATGGCTCATAATTAATGCACGATGTATATTACAAAGTGCATTAATATGGCCATACAGAAGTGTATAACCCCACTTGCTTTCGCGGGACAACCCCTTTAAGGAGAACACCTAGAAGGTTTGTAAGGAGACTTATAAGGCCAGCCATGCTCCTCTGGGAAATATGCTAATAATGCCTTATGTACTTGGGAGGATTTTTGCTGCGGAATGTGGAGCCGACATCCGCCTCCAGATTCCACAGCAATAACTCTCCATAGCATTCTATTGAAAAATGATTCTTCATGCACATGAGTGGAAACCAATTGTGGTCAATTGCAGTCAAACCATTGAAGTCAATGGAAGTCGTCCGCCCCATGGCCCATTTGCAATTGACATTGCGGATGGGCGGTGAATTTCACGGGAAAAGCAGGAGTTAAAAAAAAAAACTCGTACTGCACATGTCCGTCGGAGAGCCGTGCAGACCATCCACAGTACAGAAAAGAAGAAGAAACTACAGGTATGTGCAGCAACAGGGTCAGATTTCGCTACAGTCTTTTGCATGCGGAATCTGATCCGCCCATGTGCATGCGGCATAAGGAAGATGGAACAATACCTCTGCAGCACCACCTATTGGATGGCAGCATTCTTGAAAGTCAATGTTAGACTCTTTATACAAGCCTTATAACAATGACTGGGAATTGAAAACCAAGTCAGAATCCATACACAGACAGCTGTTTCAGTGGTTTAGCCCACCTTATAAGTCTCCTCACACACCTTCTAGGTGCTTTCCTTATGGAGAGATGATACCCTTCTTGACCCACTTCATAGGCATCTCACAAGCCACGCCAGGATCCTACTTCACTGGTGAGCGGTAAAAACCCTAAAACAGCTGTCTGCGTATAATATTCTGGCTTGTTTTTGACTTACAAGTACATGTTATAGGGCTTGTATAAAGAGTCTAACATTGACTTCCAGGAATGCTGCCTCCCAATAGGTGGCGCTGCAGAGGTAATGTTCCATCTTCCTTATTTGCCGAAACAGTGCAACGTATGTCTACAGGCTCTGTCTGGTATTGCATCTCAGCCCCAATCAGAGGTATAGCACTCCCAATAGCAACTGTACATCTGTGTCATTTTGACAATGGCACTTTGTAGTTGAGGGTCTGGTTATGATATGATAATGCCCATTGCAATGACCTGGTAAGCCACAGTAGATTCTTTGTTCTTCATTTCAATTATTTCTGGGCCTATTACAAGAGAACAAGCTAATTTACATTATATCTTTTTGGAATCAAAGAACAGAGCATCCGGCCATAATGTGTAATAAATTAGGCAGATGGACTTTGTAGGAACCTGCATGTCACAATGTGTTTCTCCTTGTGCTACAGCATCATCTGGTGGACATAAGTAAGAACTGCAGGCATAGGCAGAAAAAGCACTACAAAATGGTCTGGAAGAAAATAATCTTATAACTCAACTGAGCGTGGATTCATGAAAAACAGGTCATCCAAAACTAAAAGGCTCAATTATTTTAGATTTAAACGGATTATCCGATGGCCCTTTCTTCCTCCCAATCTAACATTGGATGTAGAGAGCTGCTGCTGTAACAATCCAATACCCAGCTGATCCTATCTAGTTCATAGGACTTAAATAGTCAAGACTAGAGATGAGCGAACGTACTCGTCCGAGCTTGATATTCGTGCGAATATTAGGGTGTTCGGGATGCTCGTTACTCGTAACGAGTACCACGCGGTGTTCCGGTTACTTTCAGTTTCCTCTCTGAGACGTTAGCGCGCTTTTCTGGCCAATTGAAAGACAGGGAAGGCATTACAACTTCCCCCTGTGACGTTTAAGCCCTATACCACCCCCCTGCTGTGAGTGGCTGGGGAGATAAGGTGTCACCCGAGTATTGAAATCTGCCCTTCCCGCGGCTCGCTACGGATGTATTCTGACATTAGTTCAGGGAAAGTGGTATCGTGTTGGAGCTGCTATAGGGAGAGTGTTAGGTGTATTGTAGGCTTCAAGAACCCCAACGGTCCTTCTAAAGGCCATAAATCGTCTCTATATGCGCTCAGTGGGGCCGGCGGCAGCAGCGCCGACCCCATTGAGAACATATAGAAGACAAATCCTTCTTTTCTGCCACAGCTGTAACAGCTGTAGCAGAGAAGAACGATGTTTGCCCATTGAATTCAATGGAACCAGCAATACAGCAGGTTCCACTGAATGCAATGGGCTACCGGCGATCGCAGGATGAATGGTCGGGAAGGGGTTAAATATATAACCCCTTCCCTGCAATTCATCCAGAAATGTGATACACTAAAAATATATACCGGCGTATAAGGCGACGGGGCGTATAAGACAACCCCCCAACTGTCACCTTATACGCCGGCAATACAGTGGAGCAAAGAATAAAAAGCATTACTTACTTCTTCAGACGATCTACGCTGCTCCTGTAGACTGTCACTCCTTCCTGGTGTTCTGCGGCGCTCCTGCAGGCTCTTGCTCCCTCCTGGTTCCCGGCAGAGCATTGCTTTCTCTACGAAAGGCTTTAAATCCACGCCTCCAGAAACACACGTGCCTTCAGCCAATCACAGCCAATGACAGTGATGTCATTGAATTGCTGTGATTGGCTGTGTTTCTGGAGGCGGGGATTTCAAGCCTTTCATAGAGAAAGCTTTAGTCCGTGGACCAGGAGGGAGTGACAGTCTGCAGGAGCGGCGCAGATCGTCTGAAGAAGTAAGTAATGATTTTTATTCTTTGCTCCACTGTATTGCCGGCGTATAAGGTGACAGTTGGGGGGTTGTCTTATACGCCCCGTCGCCTTATACGCCGGTATATATTTTTAGTGTATCACATTTCTGGATGAATTGCAGGGAAGGGGTTATATATTTAACCCCTTCCCGACCATTCATCCTGCGATCGCCGGCAGCCCATTGCATTCAGTGGAACCTGCTGTATTGCTGGCTCCATTGAATTCAATGGGCTAACATCGTTCTTCTCTGCTACAGCTGTTACAGCTGTGCCAGAGGAGAACGATCTTTACGCTGACAATGCAGGGGGGGGGGCCCACTCTTGCCGCTATTGTGGCTTAATAGTGGGACCTGTGAACTTGAGATGCAGCCCAACATGTAGCCCCTCGCCTGCCCTATCCGTTGCTGTGTCGTTCCCATCACTTTCTTGAATTGCCCAGATTTTCACACATGAAAACCTTAGCGAGCATCGGCGAAATACAAAAATGCTCCGGTCGCCCATTGACTTCAATGGGGTTCGTTACTCGAAACGAACCCTCGAGCATTGCGAAAATTTCGTGCCGAGTAACAAGCACCCGAGCATTTTGGTGTTCGCTCATCTCTAGTCAAGACTGGTTGGCCAGTTTTCTCGGTATATCTGCACACTTGGAGTTGTATTAATTTGATGCTAATAAAGCTGTTAATATCATATACTCATATCTGTTTAGTGTGAAAGCAACGGATACTATACCTGACAACAACCTACTGCAATACGGAGATTGCAGATGTAGAGTGTATGTACATGAAGATTTGGTAATAAATAAGAATAAAAAAAGTTTAAAAAAAAAACCTGTTTTGGGTAAATGAAGCAATAAGAGCTGCAAAAGCAAGTAACAAGTTAGCGCGATTTCACAAACAGAGGAACTGTTGCAGAATTTCGGCGGCAGTACATCAGCCAGTATTCTGCTGCAATGTACAGTACAGTGTAAGTCAATGAAGTTTTAACAAATCGCATTCACTTAGGGCTCCCTCACATGGGCATATTGGCGTATTTTACTGTACTTTTTGCACATATAGGGCATGTTAATTACATGGACGATTTAAAGCCTGGTGAGTTCCAGATGTGTTCTTTGGAATATTGTGTGCAGATTTGCACATCTCCTGTAGACTTCTATGGGGACCTTTGGTGCGCAAATGCACACAAAATAGAGCAGATTGTACTTTGTTGCACATGTGTAAAAATGGGAAAAATGGATAGACCTATTGACAGTAATGGGTTCTATTCTATACATATTCTGGGTGTAAATTTAGGACCCCTAAGGCCTCATGTCCATGGGCAAAAGAACAATTAAAATCCGTAGCGGATCACCCGCACACAGATCCGTACCCCATAGGGATGCATTGACCACCCGCGGGTAGATAAATACCCGCAGATGGTCAATAAAAGTAAATTTAAAAAATTCTGAAGCATTAAAAGAAATGGACATGCTCCATTTTAGTGCGGGTCTCCCGTGGGGACGGCTCCCGCAGGCTTCTATTACAGCCTATGGAAGCCGTCCGGATTAGCAGGAGACCCGCGCCTGAATTAAACTCACCTGCTCTGGGCGATGCAGATCTTCCTTCCTTCGCGGCAGGATCTTCTTTCTTCGGCCCGGCGGACGTGCCCGGCGCATGCGCGCAGCATGCTGCCGGCGTGCCGAGCACATCCGCCGGGCCGAAGAAAGAAGATCCGGCCGCGAAGAAGGGAAGACACGCACAGCCCGCAGCAGGTGAGTTTATTCTTATTTTCAGCCCTCATGTCTGCGAGGCAGGAGGGACCCGCTGCGGATTCTTCATGGAGAATCTGTAGCGGGCCTGATTTTCCCCGTGGACATGATGTCTTAGGATATAGTAGCGGAAATACTGCAGAATCTCTGCAGCGGAAAAGTGCAGCAAATTCCGCATCCAAAACAGTCAAAATCCACCTGAGCAGCGACACTGTGCTGACTACAGGCCACTGGCTACCAGATGCCGGGGAGCGCTGACAGTACAAAGACTTCAGAGGTCAGGGGAGTGCTGTATCTGCTGAAATCAGCGGCAGGTACGCAGCTGATTTCAAGTGAAAGTCCACACCAAATTCATATAGTAGATCCAACAAGGTAGGACAATTTGATATATAAGTCCTTCTTTTATATTTCCAATTTCTTTTGAATTTACCTGTGACTTTTTGCTTGAAAGATGCATGAAAAAAATGCCACAAAAATTACCACAAAAACAGATCTCCTAACTTTTTGAACAGTTAAAATGGGACCCTTTAAACTTTTTGTAGAAAAGTTCAATTTTTCCATGCATATCTATATGCTTGAATACATTTCAGTTACCTATTACAAAGAGAGAGGGATTTGGTTCAAAAAGTAGGGACTGTCCCAAAAGAGGGGCACTTGGGAACTTCCATCTGAAACTACCCTTAACCCTTTGCAATCCAATTTTAGATTCAGGGTTTCCTAGGGGGCTTTCTCTTTCTGCCATTATACAATGGCACCATCTGCTGGCTAGAGCCTGTACTGCGGTATGTGACATGCTGGAAAGGCCCCCGACAACAGAGTGGCCAGTAATCTACAGTAGGAATACCCTGCCGGACGTCTTCCGACTTCGGAGCTGTGTACAGCCTTCAATCAGAATGTCTTCAGACGTCAGACAGTGGATTGGAAAGGGTTAACCCAGCATAGTAGATTAAAGGAAATTCTTCTTCACATGTGATCTTTTCACTGAATGTTGTAGCCAGCCTCTTTTGGAGTCCTGTACACGACTGTTGGTCAGGTGGACCAAGCCTACCCGGTGATATGCACCAAATGTATATATATTAAGGTTTACATCCTTATTTACTATTGACTAGTGATGAGCAATTAGTGTAATAATCCGTTCATGTATCGGGCTGATTTCACGAAAGTCATTGTGAATCTGGACAGTTGATTCCTAATCACATTAAAGCCATTGGAAGTAAACATTGGGTTCACTAATTTGCCCTTCAGAAGGTCCCCAATGCAGCCAAAGCCCCTCCAAATTGCATGTGAATACAGCCACACATCTGGTAAACACTGCTCTCCTCCTAAAAATTAGTCAAAATAGTGTATAATGGTGCAGCGCTGTCAAGTCCATCACATGGGCCAAGCAAGGTCTGTAAATCATTTTGAATAGGGCCGTACACATGAGTGATGTTTTCCTGCATGGTACCGCGATACTATGCAGGAAACAAATTGCGGCATGTTATTTCTGGCTGCGTGATTTCACATCGCAGCCTGTTGTTCTCAACTGGGCCGGTGGCAGCAGAGCACCATGTGCAAAGTACATGGCTTCTTCCCCAAAGTGTTAATATGAAAACTCCTCGCATCCTCGGGGAATTCACATGGTGGGGAGTGTGATTTGGTGGGGGGATTCACGGGCCGATATCAGGCTCGCCCGTGTGAAGTTAACCTAAGGGTCAGTTCACATCAGTATTGGAGGTTCAATTCAGAGCCTCAATCACGGAAATGCCTCTCCTCCCAAAAACTGGTCAAAATAGTGTCCAGTGGTGTAGCACTGCCAAGTCCATCACATGGGCCAGGCAAGGTCTGTAAATAATTTGCAGTGGATGGATTGGCCACTTCGAACAACATTTCAGGCTGCTGACACACACTGTGTGTGTTTGCTGTTTCCCTGTTTCGTTTTCATTTAGTTTTTTTTTTAACAAAAAAAACGACTGCCAATCCCTAAGTGGCATGATATGTGAGAACAGAAGGCCACAGAGTACAGCTTGTATATTTGTGATCTGTCCCTGTTTTGCACAGCATAATTTAATTCCCCAAACCCTACTGCAAGCTGTGTAAGGTCTGAAAATAATTCCTAGCGGTCAAACTGGAGACTTAGAATAGAATGTGCAAATGAGAGTAGGGCTGATCTCTCTCTCTGCACTGTGACAGCCCTTCAGATATTTGTAGACAGCTATTAAGTCTCTTCTCAGCCTTCTTTTTTGCAAGCTAAACATTCCCAGATCCTTTAACCGTTCTTCATAGGACATGATTTGCAGACCGCTCACCATCTTGGTAACTCTTCTCTGAACTTGCTCCAGTTTGTCTATGTCTTTTTTAAAGTGGGATGCCCAGAACTGGACACAGTATTCCAGATGAAGTCTGACTAAGGAAGAGTAGAGGGGGTAATTACCTCACGTGACCTACACTATATGCTTTTTTTAATACATCTCAGAATTGTGTGTGCCTTTTTGGCTGCTGCATCACATTGTTAACTCATGTTCAGTCTATGATCTATTATACACCCGAGGCTCTTTCACATGTGCTGCTTCACCCAATTCCTCCCATTCTGTATGTGCTTTTTTCATTTTCCTTGCCCAGATGTAGGACTTTGTATTTCTCCTTGTTAAATACCATTCTGTTAGTCACCGCCCACTGTTCAAGCTTTTCTAGATCTTTTTAAATACTCTCTCTCTCTCTTCCCTAGTGTTAGCTATCCCTTCTAGCTTTGTGTCGTCAGCAAATCTGATCAATTTCCCATCAATTCCTTCCTCCAGATCATTTATAAAAATGTTGAACAACACTGGGCCTAAGACAGAGCCTTGTGGTACCCCACTTGATACATCCTTCCACTTGGATGTGCAGCCATTTATGACCACTCTTTGAGTACGATCACTCAGCCAGCTGTGAATCCACTTAACAGTTGCCTTGTCAATCCCATATTTGGTCATTTTTTCAATAAGTATGGTATGAGATACTTTGTCAAATGCTTTACTAAAGTCAAGATAAACTATATCCACCGCATTTTCCTGATCAACCCAGTCGGTGATTCTGTCATAGATGGAAATTAGATTTGTCTGGCATGACTTGTTTGTTACAAACCCATGCTGGCTCCATTTTTATCCAAGTACTTGCATACATGCTGTTTAATAATTTGTTCAAAGATCTTTCCCAGTATAGAAGTCATTCTCACAGGCCTCTACTTTCCTGGATTCCCTTTTTTCCCCTTTTTTGAAGATAGGGACAACATTAGCCCTTTTCTAATCTTCTGGGACTTCTCCTGTTCTCCAGGAATTTTCAAGGATTATGGCGAGTGGTTCAGTAATAACCTCCACTGCTTCCTTTGCTATCCTAGGATGTAATTCATCGGGACCTTAAGACTTGAATTCATTTAGGTGAGCTATGTGTTCCCTCACCATCTTTCTGCTTATAGATAGTCTGCATTCCTTTATCCTCCCAATCAGGGGCGTAACTATAGAGGATGCAGGGGATGCGGTTGCACCCGGGCCCAGGAGCCTCAGGGGGCCCATAAGGCCTCTCTTCTCCATATAGGGAACCCAGTACTATGAGTAAAGCATTATAGTTGGGGACCCTGTTACAAGTTTTGCATCGGGGCCCGGGAGCTTCAAGTTACGCCTCTGCCCCCAATAGCACAGGAAAGAACAGTTGATGTTCCATCTACTTTCTGAGAGTAAACAAATACAAAATAGGTATTTAAGAGTTCGGCCTTCTCAACATCATTCTATCATGGCTTTTCTGACACTTGCCCTACAGTTTCTGCAGACCGCATTATATTCTTCTTTAGATATTCCCCCCTCTTTCCATTTGAGAAACATATTTTTATTCCTTTTTAACGTGTGTGCAAGATCTATGTTCATCCATCCTGGTCTCTTTAAATACTTTCAATTCTTTCTTCTTTTAGGGATTCTTAATGGTTGTGCTTTGAGAATCTCATTTCACAATATTTCCCAACCTTCTTGGACATTTCTGTCCTTAAGAACATCCAGCCATTGGATTCTTCCTACCCTCTTTTTGAGTTCATTAAAACCTGCCTTTCTTAACCCCTTAACGACCGCCCCATCAGGAAACTACGTCCTCAGTAAGTGGGCTTTAATCCTAGAGGACGTAGTTTTATGCATCCCCTTTGGATTGATGCCCACTTGCCTGAGGACGTGACAGCTCCATGCTGTCGGTGCCCGCAGGTAGCCGACAGCATGGAGCTGTCATCCCAGGATGCGGGCAGTCCCCCCCCGGCATTGCGATCGGCGCTATAAAATGAATAGCGCCGATCGCAAAAAAGTAAAGAAAAGTGCGTAAAAAGTTAGATATTCAGCTGCTCTGATGGATCGGATCCATCAGAGCAGCTGAAAATTCTTACCTGGCTTGTCGGCGGTGTCCCCCGGCGGTCTTCTGCGCATGCGCGCCAGACGATGACAACAGGCGCATGCGCAGAAGCCCGGGAGCCCCCGGCAAATTTGAAATCTCCTGGCTCCCGGCTCCTGAAGGTAGCCAGAAACCAGGAGGTGTTACCAGGGACCGCTGTGAGCGGTCCCCGGGCCCGCGATCGCTGCTATCCATTGGATAGCGGCGATCGCGAAAAAGTTTTTAAAAAGTAAAAAAAAAAAGTCAGTTTCACCTCCCCTCATGGATCGGATCCATGAAGGGAGGTGAAAATACTCACCTAAGTCCTCCCCGATGTCCCGATGTCCCGGGACCCGAATCCCCGTCTGCGCATGCAGTCTGCGCATGTCAATCATCGGGCGCGTGCACAGACGGGCTCGAGCCCCGGGAAATGTAAAATCCCTCGGCTCTTGGCTGCCATGTGTAGACAAGAGCAGAGGGATGTCACTGGGGACATGATCACTGTCATCCAATGGATGACAGTGATCATGTAAAGTAAAAAAAAAGGTAAAAAGTGAAAAAAAAAAGTGTAAAAGTAAAAAAAAAAGTTTTAAAAAGTTAAAAAAGCTTGCGTTTCATCTCCCCCCACGGATCATATCCGTGAGGGAGGATGAAATGACGTACCTAAGGCCCGCGGATTTATCCGCGGACCTTACCCCAGCTTCTGCGCACGCGCCCGTCGCCAAAATGGCGGACGCATGCACAAAAGCCGTGGATTGCCAGGATAATTTAAAATCTCCCTGCCCCTGGCTACAAAACTGAGCCAAGAGCCTGGAGATTTCACGGGGGGCCGCGGTGAGCGGTTCCTCGTCACGTGTTCGCCGTTATCCAATGGATAATGGCGATCACGTAAAAGTAAAAAAAAAGTGAAGCTTCATCTCCCCTCACCGATGCGATCGGTGGGAGGAGATGAAACTTTTTACCAGAGGCCTCCGTATTTGCACCCCGACGCGATCTTCCTCCGTGAACTTTCCCGGATTCTGCACATGCGACCGCCGGCAAAACAGCGAACACATGCGCAGGAGTCGGGGAGCACAGGAATTTTTAAATCTCCTTGCTCCCAGCGACCAACGGTCGCCGAGAGCCTGGAGCAGTGACGGGTGGCCTCGTTGAGTGGTCCCCGATCATGTGATAAAAAGGTAGCGATCTACCTTAGGGTGGTCTCACATGACCGGATAGGAATTACGGATTCCGCATGCTTCTGATCCGCGGTAATACATGGATCAATCGCATTGGATTACACAATTCTGCTCACATTAGCAGGTCGGAATTGTGTAATCCACTCGAAGAAAAGAGAACGCAGCAGGTTCTATTTTACCGCGGATATCCGCAGCATAGAGCCTATTGTGCTCCATGGTCGCGGATATACCCGCAGCCCATACGCAACCACATTGTATACGGGCTGCGGGTACCCGTGTCATCGCTAAGCGACTGTGCGGGAAATACAAATTTAAAAAAAGTACTGCGCATGACCGCCTGTGTGAGTCGGCAGTTATGCGCAGTACATTACGCGGCCGTACGCAGGGTCACAGCCGGGCTCACAGCTGGGATCCGCTGCTGGCCTCCGCAAGTGGATTCCACCTACGGCCGTGTGAGCCTGGCGTTATTCAGACCGCTACCTGTAATACGTAATTTACAAGAAGCCCCGGGAACGCTCGCCTTCATGCAGTTCCAGGAGCAGCTTGTTGAGCGCCTTCTGTGTGAGACCGCCGCACCTTAGCGAGCTTACGGAGCCTCACAGAGCGCCACTTTTTACACCCTATACCCACCACTGAGGTCAAGAAATACCCCCAAAAAGCATGAGAGGAGGGGGGATACACGGTTTTATTGCCCCATGTACCCATCCCAACCAGCCTCCGTAATTACCCCTGTCTTCGGAAATACCACACAGTTCACATTATTACTTTTATCTAAGATTTGGGGAACGCCGAAAAGGGCGCGGAGGGGTAGGGGTGTGTGTGTGTGTGGAGGGGGGGGATATTTTTAGGGAGTCAATTTTTATTCCGTACAAATGAACAATGGGGCCTGGAATTTATTCAGTTGTGCCCTAAAATCCAACGGGTGTTCCCTGCATTACAGGCCTAACCATGTGTCCTATTAGTAGATTAGGGCCACAATGGGTATGTTTTTGAACACGGGACAAATGGAGGGGTCCATTTTGTGGTGAAGGTCTTCATTCCTATGTAAACTGTACAAAAAAAACAGTTTTTAAATTGACAAAATTGCCAAAAAATGAAAATCGTAATTTTTTCCTTCTGCTTTGCTTAGATTTATTCAAATACTGTGGGGTCAAAATACACAGTACACCCCTAGATGAATTCGTTAAGTGGTCTAGGTTTTAAAATAGGGTCATTTGTGGGGGTTCTTTATAGTTTTGGACGCTCAATGGCTCTACAAGTGGGCAATGGGGCCTGGAATTTATCCCGTTGTACCCTGCAATCAAACGGGTGCTCCTTCCATTTTAGGCCTAGCCATGTGTCCTTTAAGTAGATTAGGGCCACAATGGGTATGGTTCTGAACACGGGACAAACAGGGGTATCCATTTTGGGGTGAAAGTCTTCATTTCTATGTGTGCTGTACAAAAAAAACTGTTTTTAAATTGATACAAATGCCAAAAAAACGAAAATCACATTTTTTTCCTTTTGCTTGGCTTGAATTCATTCAACAACTATGCGGTCAAAATGGGCAGTACACCCCTAGATAAATTCATTAAGGGGTCTAGTTTTCAAAATGGGGTCACTTGTGGGGGTTCTCTTTGGTTTTGGCCGCTCAAGAGCTCTACAAAAGTGCTATGGGCCTAAAACGCCTTCAAGCAAAATTTATGTTCTGAAAGACACTGACTACTCCTTTAATTTTGGGTCCCGTTGTGCATCGAGACATAAGATTAGGGCCACAATGGGTATGTTTCTGAACACGGGAGAAAAGGGGGTATCCATTTTGGGGTGTAAATCCTCATTTTCATGGGCAATATAGGAAAAAAATATGTCTTTAAAATGACATATTTGCAAAACTATGAAATTTTATTTTTTCTCCTCTAAATTGAATTAATTCCTGAAAAAAACTGGTAGGGTCAAAATACTCATGATACCCCTCAGTGAATACATTAAGGGGTGTAGTTTTTAAAATGGGGTCATTTGTCAGGGTATCTATTATTCTGACACTCATGAGCCTTTGCAAACTTGGCTTGGTGCAGGAAAACAAAGTGTTCCTCAAAATGCTGAAAAGTAATGTTAAATTTGTACGTCCTATAAATGGTTAAAAAAAACACAAAAGTTTTTCAAGTGTGCATTCAGAATAAAGTAAACAGATGGAAATATATATCTTATCAAAAATTTGAACAGTATGTTTGAACATATTTGAGATATTACAGTTGAAAATGTGAAAAAATGACAATTTTTTCAAATTTTTTTAAATATTGGTACTTTTAATAAATATACACAAATTATATCGGTCTCTTTTTACAATCAAAATGAATTACAACATGTGGCGAAAAAACAATGTCAGAATCACTTGGATATGTAAAGCCTTTACGGAGTTATGCTACGTTGAACGACGCATGTCAGATTTCCAAAATTTGGCTCCGTCACTAAGGCACAAACAGGCTTCGTCACTAAGGGGTTAAATCCAACCTTGAAGGCTGCGTTTTCTCAGGTCTTTCTCCCCTTTTTATCAAAAATTCAAGGATAGCATGATCAGTGCCTTCTAAGGTCCCTCCCTGTTGGTAAGAATTAGGTCCCAGATAGCAGATCCCCTTGTTTTCTCTTCTACTTTTTGGAAGACAAAGTTGTCAGCAAGAGCGAATAAGAATTTGTTGGATCCATTACTTTTACCTCAGAGAGTTTCCTAACAAATGTCTGGATAGTTAAAGCTTGCTCTGCCTGCGTCGATACTGCGCTGAAAGCGGGCAAACGCTCACACTAAACGCTGTACAAAGCAGCTCTGCCCTAGTAAAAATGCAGCATTTTTACTATCGCCTATGTGAGAGTGGCCTGAGGCCGGCTTTACATGGGTGGGAAAACCGCATGAGATTTGTGTGTTGCGAGATGCACAAATCTCGCACAAATATGAACCTCATTCTTCATACACATGAGCGATGTTTTCCTGAATTGCACCGCAATGCTAAGGAGGAGACAAAGGAGAGCACCAAGAAGGGGTGTGAGAAGACACCTGAGAAATGAGTGAGGAGACTTATATGCCCAATAATTGGGAATAGTAAACCAAGTCAGAAAATTTCCTATTCTCCATCATTGTTTTAAAGACTTATTAAAAAGTTGTACATTGATTTGCAGGAATGCTGCCATCCCATAGGTGGCGCTGCAGAGGTATTAATCCATTTTCCTTATTTGCATAAATTACCCAGAGGAGCATGCATGGCCTTAAAAGTCTCTTCACCTCCACAAGAAATATATATTCCAGGTAAATCCTTTCCTCCTTATTTCCGGTAATTATACAGAAACAGACATTTGTATGTGCTCCCACGAGAAGTCCCTCACCGTGAATATATTATTTGCTATTTATGTCTTACTTTACCTTATAATGAAGCAGCAGCTGTCATCTAAATCTTGTTTTACTTCTGCGCCACATATTTTAGTTTGAAACAAATCTGTATTCTATAAAATAACCAGATCTGTCAACACATTGTCACTCAAGAATGCCTGACAAGTTGTCCTCCCGGGATCCTCTGGTCTAGCTTGGATTCTGCCCCTGAATACAGTTTAATGAATTAAGATTAAGACGTATAGCCAAAGTCCAAGAAATACCAGATGTCATTTCTTTTACGAGAGCTATTTATTTCCATGTAAAACATTAAATAAAGAATAGTCATGAACCTTTCACTCCATGCAATAAAAGATCAGAGGGTGCGCAACTTATCATTGGCCAATGTTTGCAGTGGATTCTTCCTTTCTGACCAAATGACTTCCTGCAGATGGTAAGATTTATTTTAAGCAAACCTACCATGAAAAAGTAGTAAAAATGGTGTTTATTTTTAGCATATTCTGTGATATCTGTGTTACCTCTGATGTGGCCAGCTAAGCAAATGTAGCTAATAATGTATTCAACATGCATTCTCCATAGGAACCCCATAAGTCTGGTGCCAAATGTAGACCCGATCTGAATATTTACACATTCTATGACTAGAGATGAGCGAGTATACTCGCTAAGGCACATTACTGGAGCGAGTAGTGCCTTAGCCGAGTATCTCCCCGCACATCTCTAAAGATTCGGGGCCGGCGCGGGTGACAGGTGAGTTGCGGCGGGGAACGGGGGGGAGAGAGGGAGAGAGATCTCCCCTCCTTTCCTCCCCGCTCTCCCCCGCCCCCCGCCGCCCCCCAAATCTTTAGAGACGATCGGGGAGATACTCGGCTAAGGCACTACTCGCTCAAGTAATGTGCCTTAGCGAGTATACTCGCTCATCTCTATCTACGACATCAGATTGGACCTTCTTTTTACCCGCTTTAGTCAATTTGTAGTTAAGATTAGTTAATGAGGTTTTCTAGGACTAAAATACTGATGACCTACTCTCAGGACTCCTAGCAGGCATGCATTTATCACCTATCCTATAGGTAGGATGATAAATGTTATTATGGGAAAACCTGTTTAATGCTTTTGTCACACAGTTTCTCCCCCCAAAATGACACATTTATAGCAGTTTTGACTATGGATTTCTTTTTGTGCCACTTTTTGTTGCAGAAAAAAATGCCACTTCAGAAGGTCCGCCATAGGACAACAGAGAATTATGTAACGCACTACAAATATTGTGTATTCTGTTGCTTTTTTTTTTTTACTTTTAGCGCATTTTTGGGTCCATGGCATTTTTTTTCAAACCACAGCATGCTCTCGGTATGGTGCTTTTTCTGGTGTCGTCTCATAGACTTCCCTATAGGAGAATAAAAATGCAAATAAAGAAATATGTGTGACCAAAAAAAGATCAAATCTCAGAAATGAACCTAAAACTTAATATTTATTATATCTGGTTAATATTAAGCACAACCTCTTTTTGTTTGATAATAATTGCTCAGGTTGAGGGATCAGACAGAAAAAAGGGGGGTATAAATCCCATCAAAGCCAACAGTTTTCACAAACAGCTATGCAAACCCTATATTTGAAAGGGTTATTTTTGTGCAGCACCTGTGGGTGACAACTCACGTAATACATCAGTGCCTGATATACACACCAATGTATATGTCATCCCACAGATATCACACTCTTCATGCAATAAACAATGGCCACAGATCAGTAGTCAAAGTCAATGCTTTGTCTTTAAAATTCTTTATAAGATACATGCACATCAATGTTACATCCATCTGACAGCTATTATGATAAACTTCTGGGACCTTTGGTGGGGGGTATATTCTAATCCTCAGTCTTGAGCAGCAAGAACACTTGTCCTACCCTGACCTATAAGAATTACAAGGTTTGCATCCTCTGTACAACTGCATTAAAATGTAGATGATTACTACAATCTGTAAGCTCGTTTTTGTACTTTCTGTACATATTTTAATCCATCTCAACACCCGCTGGCACTGTCATATGCCTGCAGTCTTGAAAAGCTGCCATGTTATTCCACCAATCATTTGGATTTGGGCTACAAATACAGAAACGTCGTCATATTACCCAGACATTTATCCTGCATGTTAATATCCTGCACACGTTCGTGCTTGTGATAAATGAGCTTAACTTCGCTTATGTAAGGGAAATTCTCGACACTTACAAAGAATTGAAATAAAGACTTTCTAAAGTGCAGAATTAACTGTCAACATATGTTAGACAGAAATAAGGACACGTACAAGTAACCGAGGCCTGGAATAGTTCCCCTAATTTAAAAACCAGGCAGTAGTATGGAATATAGTTTAAACTCCATCAGATGCACAGTTTATAAAACCCCAGCGTATGTAGAAGTGTAATTATGATATTGCTATATTTTACTGCAGCTCAAGAAGTACTTATCAGGTAAAGTTACATCTGCGTATAAAGAAGGGGATTTTTGGACTGACAGATGACTAACAGATGAGTATTATCCCAAAGTCTTCCTACTATGCACAGAGTCTCCAAAGGCAACTTAATTTATGGCTGACCTATCAAACCTAAAAACTTTAGTAATGAGCGATCTGCCCTTATCCTTCCATAGATAGACAAGTATCCCAGTAGATGGACAATCTTGTATCATGTACATGCCGACTTTGTGGAGGAGTTTACTTCTCACTATTTACAGAAAGTCAACATATTCAACAGCTCTGAGTCACTGCTAAGAATTTTCTGGGCCCCATACAAATATTGTACATTTACATTGTTAGGGATGAATGTGCCCCCACATAATGTCCTTGGAAGCTTCATGAAGATAATTGAAAATGGGAGGAGGAAAGTTTCAGAGTAGAGCCTTTATCTGTGTGTTGGGTTGCACCAGAACTGTCAAGGACTAGTAGAGAAACTCCATGGATTTGGTTGGATTTGAACCTAGAACCCTAGTGCTGCAAGGTTACTAGATTACCAAAGAAGATACTGTAGGATTGTTACTTGAAATTTTCATTTCATTAAATTGAAAATCATCTGTTATAGTCTAATGGTTGCTTCTTTTTAAATTAGGTTAAAATGAAAAAGGGTTAACGGGTTTCCCAGTTGTAACAGGTTTTTTGCTCTGATCCTCTTTGTACAGACTTAATCATCATGCCACATGGAAATGGGGTCCTCCTTATTAAAGGGGTTGCCTACTTGTAAACTATTGATGAGATGGGATGGGATAGGTTATCAACAGAAGATCGTATTATAGGAAAAGTCCCCATTCACTTTAGAAGAATTTTGCCTGTAATACCAAGCCTGGCCACTGCAATGTAAACTGGGCTGTTTGTTTCCTGCAGAAATCAGTCCAGCGAACAACTGATTATGGTAATCCAGGAGGTAGACCCCCTAACAATCTACTATTCATGGCCTATCCTGTGCCTATTCTATCCTATTTCCTATTTGGATTAGTGACAAGGCACGTTGTCTTGTTGGAAGTATTGCTGACCATTCCCACAGTATTGTCACATTGTCAGCAGCACATTATTGTCTAGAATGTCAGGGTACACCTCCATGTTCATGGTTCTTGTCACTACAACCAACAGACCGAGACCATGCCACGTAAAACATTCCCAGACCATAATGGAACCTCCGCCGTACTTTACTGTTGGTACAACACACTCAGGCAAAATGTGTTCTCCAGTCATCCAGCACACCCAAGTACATCTATCTGATTTGAAGACAAAGCATGATTTGTCATTTCATAGAACTTTCTTCCTTTGCTCAAATCTCCAATGACAATGCTCCTTGTACCACTCTAGATGGGCCGATGCATCGCTCTTCATGATGGACAGCTTGTGTGCCACTGTACATCCGATAGCGTGCAGCTCCCGTCACAACCTATGGCTGACTCCTCCAAGGGTCTACATCCTATATAGCATGGTTTAGGGCATGTGATATATTGATAGAGTGTCTAAGTACTTTTGGTAGGATAGTGTAATGGAGCAAGCATGTACAATTATGGATACAAATATAATTTATAGCCACCAAACTTTGTAGCACGGCTGCATAGATGTAACCAACCCAAATCCATGACGCATCATTATATGATAGTCGTGTTACTAGGAAAATTTATAACTTCGTGGTTTTAGTCCAGGTGAAGTCAACATCCTGTCCCAGAGCAGCTATTTGTGCTTTCATGAACATCTGTGTCTTCTGGCTGGAATTCGGAGACCGTAATATTTGCACCTTCTCTGTAATTCCCACCATTCTGGAGGAACCAGCTGCTCTTATTATTCTGTTTCATACCCAATCCAAAAAAAAAGGAAACATTAAAGTTCTCCATAATGTAAATGCAGAGTACTGACTTACCAACTTAAAATGTAGTGCTATGCTCTATGACATGACTGGTCTGATGGACATCGGGTCAAGAGCAAAGCTTCAAAGGTTTTTCCTCTGAGACATCAATTGTCAGAAACCTCTTCCAGGGATAATGGGACAGTCTAGGCAGCAACCGAGTCATTTATTATGTTGCTGGACTTGGAAGGAGCATAGAGGATTATGAATAAATATGTGAAAAGCTTCAGTTAGAATTAAATACTATATAATAATCTGACATCTCAATGGGCTATCAGTTATATGAAACTAATAACTAAAGAGCTTAATGCCAGAAACCTCTTTCCTTTTAACATTTTTATAGTGACGTATGCCGCTAAATGTTAACAGACCTCCATGATACAACGCGCCTTCCATCATATTATTTTTATACAGCGTGTCACTCTCCGGCACAACATATGCTGCATTAATCTACGAGAGATAAACTTTACCAACTAACTTTAGTAACACCCTGCAATACAAATGACCATTCTTCAATACTGTTATCTACATTTCATCTGAACACTGACGGCTATACATGTTTCCATGTAACAAGTATGTATACAGAGATGCAGTCCAAGTATGACTACAGCATCGTGAGCTATTAAAGAAATGGAAAAGTGGTTAAACTAACAGAATAAACAATGCGGGGTAGATTTATTATGGCAATTTTGTCAAAAAACTGGCCTACATGCAATGTACCAAATTTAGTGTTTTAGACACTTATTGCGTCTCACAAGAAACTTTTCGAGTGTGTCTAGAAAGAGGATGTGGATAAGTGGAGTCTTAAAATACGCCAAATTTATTATTAATGGGCCACTCCGGTGATTTTTTATTCATTCACTATGTAGAGTGGATATAAAAAGTCTGCACACCCCTGTTAAATGTCATGTTTTTGTCATGTTACATAATCTGTACAATTCCATTGAAAAACAAACTGAAATCTCTGAGGGTGGAAAAAACAACTAAAATAATGTAGTTGAATAAATATACACACCCTAAAATTTTGTTGACTTTGTTGACCCTTTGACTTTATGGCAGCATTCAGTCTTTTTGGGTAGGTGTCTATCAGCATGGCACATCTTGACTTGGAAATCTTTGCCCACTCTTTCTTGCGAAAGCACTCCAAATCTGTCAGATTGTGAGGGCATCCTGTCTGTACCATTCTCTTCTGGTCAACCCACAAATCTTCAATGGGATACAGGTCTGGTAATCACTGTGACGAAGGGCCATTGCAAAACTTTGAGCTCCTTCTGTTGAAGCTATTCTTCTGTTGATTTGGAGGTATGCTATGGGTTATTGCGCTGAAAGGTGAAATTCTCCTTCATCTTCAGCTTTTTAGCAGAGGCCTGAAGGTTTTGTGCAAAAATGGACTGATATTTGGAACTGTTTGTAATTCCCTCCACCTTGACTGAAGCCCCAGTTCCAGCAGCAGAAAAATAGCTGTAAGGCTGGGTTCACACAGGGCGGATATGCCGCGGAGATTCCGCGTGAAATTTCGCCGCGGAAAATCCGCCCACGGCCGCTAATCTCGGGATTAGCCAGCCATGTGGACGAGATTTCCCAGAAATCTCGTCCACACGTGACGGCCAATTCGCTGCGGTAAGTCCGGCTGAAACCGCGTCTGCGGCCGCCGCAGCCGCGGTTTCAGAATATGCAGCATGTCTATTTA
Source organism: Eleutherodactylus coqui (assembly GCF_035609145.1). Taxonomy (NCBI): domain Eukaryota; kingdom Metazoa; phylum Chordata; class Amphibia; order Anura; family Eleutherodactylidae; genus Eleutherodactylus; species Eleutherodactylus coqui. Next base: position 84,799,169 of record NC_089837.1, on the reverse strand, counting down.
TCTTTTCTTTCTGCCGAGGCCGCGCTCTCCTCTATGGGAGCGCCGGCCGCGGTGGAAAAGCGAGCGTCCAGGCCACTTCAAAGCCGCCGCGGGTTTTTCCGTGACGGTTCTCCCGTCGGAAATCTTGCGGTTTCGGCTGCGGCCAAACCACGGGATTTCCGACGGGAATACGCCCCGTGTCAACCCAGCCTTAAGCATAATGCTGCCTCCACCATCTTCACTGTGAGAATGGGGTTCTTTTGGTGATGCACAGTGTTGGCTTTGCATCAAACATGTCTTAGAATTATGGCCCAAATGTCTAAACCTTGGTGTCATCAGCCAATAACACGTTCTCCCACATACTTTTGGCAGACCTGATGTAGGTTTGGGCAAAACATAGCCAGGCTTGGATGTTTTTGCTTGGTAGAAAAGGCTTCTGTCTTGCCCCCCTCCCCCATAGACCAGACATATGAAGAATACGAGAGATGGTTGTCACATGTACTACACAACCAATACTTGCCAGAAATTCCTGCAGCTCCTTTAATGTTGCTGTAGGCCTCTTGGCAGCCTCTGGGACCAATTGTCTTGTCGTCTTTTCATTAATTTCTGAGGGACGTCCAGTTCTTGATAATGTCACTGTTGTGCCAAATTTAATCCTCCTCTTGATGACGTTTTCACTAGAGATGAGCGAGCACCAAAATGCTCGGGTGCTCGTTACTCGGGACGAACTTTTCGCGATGCTCGAGGGTTCGTTTCGAATAACGAACCCCATTGAAGTCAATGGGCGACCCGAGCATTTTTGTATTTCGCCGATGCTCGCTAAGGTTTCCTTGTGTGAAAATCTGGGCAATTCAAGAAAGTGATGGGAACGACACAGCAACGGATAGGGCAGGCGAGGGGCTACATGTTGGGCTGCATCTCAAGTTCACAGGTCCCACTATTAAGCCACAATAACGGCAAGAGTGGGCCCCCCCCTCCCAAAAACTTTTACTTCTGAAAAGGCCTCCAACAAAGCACAATCACTGCCTGCATGACACTCCACTGCCACTTCTCCTGGGTTACATGCTGCCCAACCCCCCCACCCCCTCCCCCCCACAGCGCACACCAAAGTGTCCCTGCGCAGCCTTCAGCTGCCCTCATGCCACACCACCCTCATGTCTATTTAGAAGTGCGTCTGCCATGACGAGGAACCGCAGGCACACACTGCAGAGGGTTGGCACGGCTAGGCAGCGACCCTCTTTAAAAGGGGCGGGGCGATAGCCCACAATGCTGTACAGAAGCAATGAGAAATAGAATCCTGTGCCACCGCCATCAGGAGCTGCACACGTGGGCATAGCAATGGGGAACCTATGTGCCACACACTATTCATTCTGTCAAGGTGTCTCTGCATGCCCCAGTCAGACCGGGCTTTTTAATTCATAGACACAGGCAGGTACAACTCCCTATTGTGAAGTCCCTGTCGACCGACAACATGGGTGGCTCCCTGGAACCCACCGGCGGTACATAAAAATATCCCATTGCATTGCCCAACACAGCTGAGGTAGTAATGTCGTGCTTAATGCAGGTGGGCTTCGGCCCACACTGCATGCCCCAGTCAGACTGGGGTTCTTTACAAGTGGAAACAGATGCATTTATAATTCCCTGTGGACCCACAGCATGGGTGGGTGCCAGGAAGCCACCGGCGGTACATAGAAATATCCCATTGCATTGCCCAACACAGCTGAGGTAGTAATGTCGTGCTTAATGCAGGTGGGCTCCGGCCAACACTGCATGCCCCAGTCAGACTGGTAATATGTACCTTAACAGTAACCGCGTTGGTGGTAATGTGGTGGTGACTGCGGACCTAGTAACGCGGTTTTATTTTGTTGGTTTTCGGAATGTGGCCAGGATTAAGTGGGCCGTGGCGGGGGATGTTTTGGAGGCACTACGTGTCCTCTCCACGTGTCCGTGGTTATATGCACCTTAACAGTAACAGCGTTGGTGGGAAATGGCCTCGCCGCCATCATGTCTTTGGGAAGCCTCTGTTTCCACACCCCAGAGACATACCATTAGCAGCGGTATAGGCAGAGCCCAGAATTAGTAACATTTCAGCCGTAGCATTAGCGACAGGCCCCACTAACATATCACTAGCAGCATTATAGGGGGAGCACAGTCTTAGTTCCATTTCAGTAATAGTAGCAGCCTACACAGGCCCCAGTAACAATTCCGAAGCAGCAGTATAGTGGGAGCGCAGTCTTAGTTCCATTTCAGTAGCTGCAGTATAGCCAAGGCCCAAGTTACATTTATGTAGCTAAAGTGTAGGCCAACCCCACACACACTTCTGTACCATGAGTGCAGGCGAAGAACATAGAAATTGCTATGATTACACTGTAGGTGAGGGCCCCAAAACATTGGTGTACCAACAGTACTAATGTACCTCAGTAAAAATTGGCCATGCCCAACCAAGATGGCAGGTGAAACTCATTAATCGCTTTGGTTAATGTGGCTTAAGTGGTAACTAGGCCTGGAGGCAGCCCAGTTTAACGAAAAATTGGATCAAGTTAAAGTTTCAACGCTTTTAAGAGCATTGAAACATATAAAAATTGTTTAGAAAAATTAGATGAGTGAGCCTTGTGGCCCTAAGAAAAATTGCCCGTTCAGCGTGATTACGTGAGGTTTCAGGAGGAGGAGCAGGAGGAGGAGGAGGAATATTAGACACAGATTAATGAAGCAGAAATGTCCCCGTTTTGGATGGTGAGAGAGAACGTAGCTTCCATCCGCGGGTGCAGCCTACGTATTGCTTACGTATCGCTGCTGTCCGCTGGTGGAGAAGAGAAGTCTGGGGAAATCCAGGCTTTGTTCATCTTGATGAGTGTTAGCCTGTCGGCACTGTCGGTTGACAGGCGGGTACGCTTATCTGTGATGATTCCCCCAGCCGCACTAAACACCCTCTCTGACAAGACGCTAGCCGCAGGACAAGCAAGCACCTCCAGGGCATACAGCGCGAGTTCAGGCCACGTGTCCAGCTTCGACACCCAGTAGTTGTAGGGGGCAGAGGCATCACGGAGGACGGTCGTGCGATCGGCTACGTACTCCCTCACCATCCTTTTACAGTGCTCCCGCCGACTCAGCCTTGACTGGGGAGCGGTGACACAGTCTTGGTGGGGAGCCATAAAGCTGTCCAGGCCCTTAAAGACTGTTGCACTGCCTGGGCTGTACATGCTGCTCGATCTCCGCACCTCCCCTGCTACCTGGCCCTCGGAACTGCGCCTTCTGCCACTAGCGCTGTCGGATGGGAATTTTACCATCAGCTTCTCCGCCAGGGTCCTGTGGTATAGCAACACTCTCGAACCCCTTTCCTCTTCGGGAATGAGAGTGGGAAGGTTCTCCTTATAGCGTGGGTCGAGCAGTGTGTACACCCAGTAATCCGTAGGGGCCAGAATGCGTGTAACGCGAGGGTCACTAGAAAGGCATCCTAACATGAAGTCAGCCATGTGTGCCAGGGTACCTGTACGCAACACATGGCTGTCCGCACTAGGAAGATCACTTTCAGGATCCTCCTCCTCCTCCTCCTCCTCCTCCTCCGGCCATACACGCTGAAATGATGACAGGCAAGCAGCATGGGTACCGTCAGCAGTGGGCCAAGCTGTCTCTTCCCCCTCCTCCTCATCCTCCTCATGCTCCTCCTCCTCCTCCTGAACGCGCTGAGATATAGACAGGAGGGTGCTCTGACTATCCAGCGACATACTGTCTTCCCCCGGCTCTGTTTCCGAGCGCAAAGCGGCTGCCTTTATGGTTTGCAGGGAACTTCTCAAGATGCATAGCAGAGGAATGGTGACGCTAATGATTGCAGCATCGCCGCTCACCACCTGGGTAGACTGCTCAAAGTTTCGAAGGACCTGGCAGATGTCTGCCAACCAGGCCCACTCTTCTGAAAATAATTGAGGAGGCTGACTCCCACTGCGCCGCCCATGTTGGAGTTGGTATTCCACTATAGCTCTACGCTGCTCATAGAGCCTAGCCAACATGTGGAGCGTAGAGTTCCACCGCGTGGGCACGTCGCACAGCAGTCGGTGCACTGGCAGATTAAACCGATGTTGCAGGGTGCGCAGGGTGGCAGCGTCCGTGTGGGACTTGCAGAAATGTGCGCAGAGCAGGTCTGACAAGCGTGGGTAGCTTTTCAGAAAGCGCTGAACCACCAAATTAAAGACGTGGGCCAGGCATGGCACGTGCGTGAGGCTGCCGAGCTGCAGAGCCGCCACCAGGTTACGGCCGTTGTCACACACGACCATGCCCGGTTGGAGGCTCAGCGGCGCAAGCCAACGGTCGGTCTGCTCTGTCAGACCCTGCAGCAGTTCGTGGGCCGTGTGCCTCCTATCTCCTAAGCTGAGTAGTTTCAGCACGGCCTGCTGACGCTTGCCCACCGCTGTGCTGCCACGCCGCGCGACACCGACTGCTGGCGACGTCCTGCTGCTGCTGACACATTTAGATTGCGAGACAGAGGTTGAGGAGGAGGAGGAGGGTGCTTTAGTGGAAGAAGCATACACCCCCGAACATACCACCACCGAGCTGGTGCCCTCAATTCTGGGGGTTGGTAGGACGTGAGCGGTCCCAGGCTCTGACTCTGTCCCAGCCTCCACTAAATTCACCCAATGTGCCGTCAGGGAGATGTAGTGGCCCTGCCCGCCTGTGCTTGTCCACGTGTCCGTAGTTAAGTGGACCTTGCCACTAACCGCATTGGTGAGGGCGCGTACAATGTTGCGGGAGACGTGGTCGTGCAGGGCTGGGACGGCACATCGGGAAAAGTAGTGGCGACTGGGAACTGAGTAGCGCGGGGCCGCCGCCGCCATCATAGCTTTGAAAGCCTCCGTTTCCACAACCCTATACGGCAGCATCTCAAGGCTGATAAATTTGGCTATGTTGACGGTTAACGATTGAGCGTGCGGGTGCGTGGCGGCGTACTTTCGCTTGCGCTCCAATACTTGCGCTAGCGACGGCTGGACTGTGCGGTGCGAGACATTGGTGGATGGGGCCGAGGACAGCGGAGGTGAGGGTGTGGGTGCAGGCCAGGAGACGGTAGTGCCTGTGTCCTGAGAGGGGGGTTGGATCTCAGTGGCAGGTTGGGGCACAGGGGGAGAGGCAGCGGTGCAAACCGGAGGCAGTGAACGGCCTTCGTCCCACCTTGTGGGGTGCTTGGCCATCATATGTCTGCGCATGCTGGTGGTGGTGAGGCTGTTGGTGGTGGCTCCCCGGCTGATCTTGGCGCGACAAAGGTTGCACACCACTGTTCGTCGGTCGTCAGGCGTCTCGGTGAAAAACTGCCAGACCTTAGAGCACCTCGGCCTCTGCAGGGTGGCATGGCGCGAGGGTGCGCTTTGGGGAACAGTTGGTGGATTATTCGGTCTGGCCCTGCCTCTACCCCTGGCCACCGCACTGCCTCTTGCAACCTGCCCTGCTGCTGCCCGTGCCTCCCCCTCTGAAGACCTGTCCTGTGTAGGCGTTGCACACCAGGTGGGGTCAGTCACCTCATCGTCCTGCTGCTCTTCCTCCGAATCCTCTGTGCGCTCCTCCCTCGGACTTACTGCCCTTACTACTACCTCACTGCAAGACAACTGTGTCTCATCGTCATCGTCCTCCTCACCCACTGAAAGGTCTTGAGACAGTTGCCGGAAGTCCCCAGCCTCATCCCCCGGACCCCGGGAACTTTCCAATGGTTGTGCATCAGTGACGATAAACTCCTCTGGTGGGAGAGGAACCACTGCTGCCCAATCTGAGCAGGGGCCCGAGAACAGTTCCTGGGAGTGTTCCCGCTCCTGAGCATGTGTCATTGTAGTGGAGTGAGGAGGCTGGGAGGAAGGAGGAGCAGCAGACAGAGGATTCGGATTTGCAGCACTGGACGGCGCAGAACTCTGGGTGGATGATAGCTTGCTCGAAGCACTTTCTGCCATCCACGACAGGACCTGCTCACACTGCTCATTTTCTAATAAAGGTCTCCTGCGTGGACCCATTAATTGGGCGATGAATGTGGGGACGCCAGAAACGTGCCGCTCTCCTAATCGCGCAGCAGTCGGCTGCGACACACCTGGATCAGGAGCTCGGCCTGTGCCCACACCCTCACTTGGGCCTACGCGTCCTCGGCCGCGTCCACGTCCTCTAGGCCTACCCCTACCCCTCAGCATGCTGTATTACCAGTGATTTGATTTGATTTCACAGGCAGGAAAGAAATTGGCGCAAGCCTGCAGGCCAAATATAATTTTTTAACTTTTTTTTAAAAAGGAAAGGCCCACTGCCTCTAGTGAATGAATAATAAGTTTAATAACTGTGTTGCGGCCCTGCAAAAGTGTCACAGAACTTTACTGTTGCAGAGTTATTAACTGTGGCAGAGCAGGTATTTCCCAGGCAGGAAAGAAATTGGCGCAAGGCTGCACTCAACCGTAGCTGGTTGCGTCTGATTTTTTTAGGTTCTCCACGCAGCACACACGTACCCAGAGCCCTTAGGACTGACAGAGGCAGGGCAAATATACTTTTTTCCCTTTTGTTAAAAAAGAAAAGGCCCACTGCGTCTATTCAATGACTAATAACTGTGTTGCGGCCCTGCAAAAGTGTCACAGAACTTTACTGTTGCAGAGTTATTTACTGTGGCAGAGCAGGTATTTCCCAGGCAGGAAAGAAATTGGCGCAAGGCTGCACTCAACCGTAGCTGGTTGTGTCTGATTTTTTTAGGTTCTCCACGCAGCACACACGTACCCAGAGCCCTTAGGACTGACAGAGGCAGGGCAAATATACTTTTTTCCCTTTTGTTAAAAAAGAAAAGGCCCACTGCGTCTATTCAATGACTAATAACTGTGTTGCGGCCCTGCAAAAGTGTCACAGAACTTTACTGTTGCAGAGTTATTAACTGTGGCAGAGCAGGTATTTCCCAGGCAGGAAAGAAATTGGCGCAAGGCTGCACTCAACCGTAGCTGGTTGCGTCTGATTTTTTTAGGTTCTCCACGCAGCACACACGTACCCAGAGCCCTTAGGACTGACAGAGGCAGGGCAAATATACTTTTTTCCCTTTTGTTAAAAAAGAAAAGGCCCACTGCGTCTATTCAATGACTAATAACTGTGTTGCGGCCCTGCAAAAGTGTTACAGAACTTTACTGTTGCAGAGTTATTAACTGTGGCAGAGCAGGTATTTCCCAGGCAGGAAAGAAATTGGCGCAAGGCTGCACTCAACCGTAGCTGGTTGCGTCTGATTTTTTTAGGTTCTCCACGCAGCACACACGTACCCAGAGCCCTTAGGACTGACAGAGGCAGGGCAAATATACTTTTTTCCCTTTTGTTAAAAAAGAAAAGGCCCACTGCGTCTATTCAATGACTAATAACTGTGTTGCGGCCCTGCAAAAGTGTCACAGAACTTTACTGTTGCAGAGTTATTAACTGTGGCAGAGCAGGTATTTCCCAGGCAGGAAAGAAATTGGCGCAAGGCTGCACTCAACCGTAGCTGGTTGCGTCTGATTTTTTTAGGTTCTCCACGCAGCACACACGTACCCAGAGCCCTTAGGACTGACAGAGGCAGGGCAAATATACTTTTTTCCCTTTTGTTAAAAAAGAAAAGGCCCACTGCGTCTATTCAATGACTAATATAACTGTGTTGCGGCCCTGCAAAAGTGTCACAGAACTTTCCTGTTGCAGAGTTATTAACTGTGGCAGAGCAGGTATTTCCCAGGCAGGAAAGAAATTGGCGCAAGGCTGCACTCAACCGTAGCTGGTTGCGTCTGATTTTTTTACGTTCTCCACGCAGCACACACGTACCAAGAGCCCTTAGGACTGACAGAGGCAGGGCAAATATACTTTTTTCCCTTTTGTTAAAAAAGAAAAGGCCCACTGCGTCTATTCAATGACTAATATAACTGTGTTGCGGCCCTGCAAAAGTGTCACAGAACTTTACTGTTGCAGAGTTATTAACTGTGGCAGAGCAGGTATTTCCCAGGCAGGAAAGAAATTGGCGCAAGGCTGCACTCAACCGTAGCTGGTTGCGTCGGATTTTTTTACGTTCTCCACGCAGCACACACGTACCCAGAGCCCTTAGGACTGACAGAGGCAGGGAAAATATACTTTTTTCCCTTTTGTTAAAAAAGAAATGTCCCACTGCGTCTATTCAATGACTAATATAACTGTGTTGCGGCCCTGCAAAAGTGTCACAGAACTTTACTGTTGCAGAGTTATTTACTGTGGCAGAGCAGGTATTTCCCAGGCAGGAAAGAAATTGGCGCAAGGCTGCACTCAACCGTAGCTGGTTGTGTCTGATTTTTTTAGGTTCTCCACGCAGCACACACGTACCCAGAGCCCTTAGGACTGACAGAGGCAGGGCAAATATACTTTTTTCCCTTTTGTTAAAAAAGAAAAGGCCCACTGCGTCTATTCAATGACTAATAACTGTGTTGTGGCCCTGCCTACACAATTCTGTGCCTGTAGTATCAATGGAGGGTGCAATGCTCTGCACCGCCGATTTTGAGAAAAAAAAAAAAAAGCAACACAGCTAACAGCAGCCTGCACAGTACTCCACACAGTTAAATGTGGCCCTAGAAGGACCGTTGAGGTTCTTGAAGGCTACACTCACTCCTAACACTCTCCCTGCCTAAGCACCACTTCTGTCCCTAATACCGGGTGCAATGCTGTGCACTGCCGATTTTGAGAAGAAAAAAAAATTTCTCCACTGCTAACAGCAGCCTGCACACACGTAGATGTGGCCCTAAGAAGGACCGTTGGGGTTCTTGAAGCCTACACTCACTACAAATACTCTCCCTACAGCAACTCCCATAGAACAGCACTTTCCCTCAGCTAACTCACAAGACATCTGAGGCGAGCCGCGGGAGGGGCCGACTTTTATACTCAGGTGACATCTGATCGCCCCAGCCACTCACAGCAGGGGGGTGGTATAGGGCTTGAACGTCACAGGGGGAAGTTGTAATGCCTTCCCTGTCTTTCAATTGGCCAGAAAAGCGCGCTAACGTCTCAGAGAGGAAACTGAAAGTAACCGGAACACCGCGTGGTACTCGTTACGAGTAACGAGCATCCCGAACACCCTAATATTCGCACGAATATCAAGCTCGGACGAGTACGTTCGCTCATCTCTAGTTTTCACCATTTTCCATGGTAAATGTAATGCCTTGGCAATGTTTTAGTTCCCTTCTCCTGAGAGATACCTTTCAACAATCAGATCCCTTTGATGTGCTGTAAGCTCTTTACGGCTTTTGGTGAAAAATGCAAACAAGAAAATGTCAGGAAGATCCTACTAGAAGAGCAGAAGGTTATATGGGGCAAATCAGTATAATTGTAAATCATGGCAGCGGAGTACTGATATTTAACATGAGTTTAAATGTGATTGGCTGATTCTGAACACAACCCCATCCTCATAAGAGGGTGTTCACACGTATACAAACACATTATTTTAGTTTTGTTAATGTTATTTTTCCACCCTAAAAGATTTTAGTTTGTTTTTTAGTGGAATTGTACAGATAACGGGTCACATGGAAGGTGGAAATACATCTGAAATGATTCATCTTTGTCTGTTTTTTTAACATGACAATAACAGGGTTTTTATATCCTCTGTAGCTATCCCCTCAGAATATATAATGAGCTAGTGTTACCTTTATTAGTTGTTTCTTTCTATCTGAAACTCCTGGCCAACTTTTCCTCAGATGGTTATCTGATCTCAATTCTAACCAGCTCCAATCTACTTAGGGGTTATAGATTGATTTTCTTCCCAATTCCAATGCTCCCAACAATTTGCTCAGTGTCACAAAAACAACAAACCCTGTTTGTAAAAACACACAAACTTTTATTCGTACAATTTACTGATTATTTCAAGTAAATATTCAGACAATAGTTGTCCCATGTAAAACTACTCTAAAGAAGTACTCCAGGAAATGTCTTATCTATGCCATCGGTAGTAAACCACTTAAGGTTGTGCTGGGAACTTTCTTACCTGGCATTTCTTTGCAGAATTAGTAGCTCTAGTCCAGGTCACAGTTGGACCACCTGATCCCCACTGTCATGTTTGCCCTGAACACAAGATGCACCACGACTGGGACGAACGCAGGGCTGCATTCACACAAGGAGCAGTCCAGCGCATGGAGGGAAGTATAAAAAAAATAAAACGAAGGAAGAAAGGGATAACCTCTCCCTGACTTCTAGGAAAGAACAATCCTGCCAAAAAGCAGAGTTATTGTCTCATGCCTCAGCCACTGACTCTAGCACCCAAGGGAAAGAAAACACAAATGGACACAAAAAGAACCACTTTGCATTACAGCAGAATTAAACAACAAAAACACTACTTGGCTTAGCAGTAGAACTCCATTGAACATGACCCTACTCCACCAGAACTGAGACAACATTCAGCAACAAGCCACACCCAAAAACAGTCTTATATAACAGCTCATGTGATACAATAGGTCTGACAAAGTTCCACAAACACCAGGGTAAAATCAATGACACCTAAATAAATGACAAACCCCAGAAACACAAACATTAACCTGTAGGACAGACTGGAATAATGCAGCCAGCCCATCTACGTGTCGAGTCCCCCCGTGCCTCAACCCCGTCGCGGACCAGAGACACTGACAACCCGAATCCTGCAGTGTCTGCTGTCCGGACCAGGAAACAGTCTTTCTATACAAGCTTATGAAAGCTTTGATGTGAGTCTTATAGGCTAGTATAGGGAGAGAACCTTTCAAATGGAATCAAAAGGAAAACAGAAATTGGCAGATCAGGTGAGTAGGTCAGGTATTTCCAAACTTTAAAGTGCAGATTTGCCTATTTTTGGTGTGTATGCCCACCTTGTGAGGAGCAGCATTGTCTTGAAGAAATAAGATTCCTTATGATGGCTTGGCTCAAAGTTTTGAGAACATGTTCACTCCAGAGCTGCAAAAAAGATTAAATAATCAGACTATAACTATGAAACTAAGGTCAGGCGCATAAAGAATGTTGATGTGATATTTTTAGTCTAAAATTAGCTGAAATAAGAAAAGCCCCAAGACTTACCAGTGAACCCTTGTATATGAACACAACAAAGTACCCTACTACAAACATGCAGTAGGTTGACCCGCTAGCCCAGCACTGTGAGTATCCTTTCATTTTCCATCAAAAGGAACCTTGTCTCATATATTTCCCTTGGAATGAAAGCAAGGACCTTGTGACCCTCCCTTGTGCTAACAGTATAACATTATATAATGGACCATTTTACACCACAGCATAACATTACATCCCTGAAATTAATGCATATACAACAAATACACTGCTGAAAGTTAAACTCCAAGCACTATGTGTCACTACTGAATCCTGTCTTTGGATATATACACCCCTAATCATTTGAGTAACACTATAATTTCTTTGTTTGCAACTTTTTTATCTTAGTAAAAATCTCCAAACTCTACAGCAATTAAATTCTCCCATGTGTGCAATATAAAGTCCATTAGCCCAGGTTTTCCAAGGAAGCTGTAGATTAGGTGTGGCTCCATCCCCTTCTTCAGGCTTATGTGCAAAGTGCACCCACCACCAATATATACATCGTGTAATTTTCTAACATGATTATAGTCAAAAACATAAATAATAATGTGTCAATTGCCTTACTTTTCTAATCATTAATCACTGCTACTTTTAAAACAGATGTATCAAATCCATTTTGTTAACAGGCTTCATTATTACAAAAATACATTGAACTTGCATACTTCATTTAACCCTATAGGGCAGGTGTATCAAACTCATTTTCACCAGGGGCCACATCAGCATTATGATTGACTTCAAAGAGCCATTTGTAATTGTAAGACTGTATAAAAAAGAATGGGGACTGGAGAACAAACTGGCCAGAGCAAGGTTCTGAAGTTAAGAAAATTTGGGGCACAAGTCTCCTAACATAGACACTGGATGTTACCATGTGGCGGTTGCTGGTCCTTCTGGGGCGGCGTGGTGCTGGTGGCGCGTGGCGCCGTGCGTGCCTGCACCAGTGAGTGCAGCTGTCGTGCATGAGCTCTCTTTTGTTGTGTTCTGTTGGAAGTTGGCCGTCTCCCTCTCTCCGCCCCTGGGCGGAGGCTTTTTGTTTAAAGGTCAGGCAGAGACTTGTAATCACTGCCAGTTATTGGTTTCCCTCAGTGTGCTAGCTAGTCTGCCTCTGTTGGTCTCCTGCTTCTGTCATCTTGTCTGCTATACTTTGCTATTGTCCGCCAGGTTTTTCCATCTGCCTCAGTTCTCCTTAGTATTGTTCGTGTTGGTTATTTACATCTGCCTATTCTGTCTGTATTCTACCCTTTCCATACAGGTACGCCAGCGTCCCTTTTTCGGTCCCTAGTGAGAGTAGGGACTGCCGCCCAGTTGCCCTCCTGGGGTTAGTCAGGAGTGGAGGCAAGTAGGCAGGGACAGGGGTTGTGGGTGAGATATAGGGCACCCGGGCTGGCATATCAAGGGTAGTATACTGTAACACTTGACTCTAAACTGCAGTTAGTTCAAGAAAAGGAAAAATTATTGGAGTTAGCAGAACCTGGTGAAGGGTTCCCAAAAAAATTCTTAGGGCAGAGTCCTTACTCACTGGGTTGAGTAGCAGCATAACAACATTCTCTCTAATCCATGCAGCAGGCTTACAGGATATAGACAGGCAGGCTGAAACAAACTGTCCTTTACAGTATGGTAGCGAGGAACACTCGGGATGTATAAACCACCTCACAGTCTGAGCCACAGCAAGTAGCACTGTACTGCAGGATAGGCTCAGCAGGAGAAGCAGACAGAGGAGTACACATCCGACATCACAGTGTAGGAACAAGATGGTGGCTGTGATCCCGGTACCCAGCAGTAAGCTGCAAACTAGTCCAGAGTGCACCAGAGGGTCTTACCAGGCATATCTTAGGACCCTCTGATCTAAAACAGTGTTTCTCAACACCAGTATTCAGCGCCCCCAAACAGGTCATGTTTTCAGGATAGCCTATAGAGAGAACACCTGTGGCAATGTCTGAGGCACTGACAATAATTACATCACCTGTGCAATACTGAGGAAATCCTGAAAACATGACCTGCTTGGGGGGGGGGGGGTGGCATGAGGACTGGAGTTGAGAAACACTAATCTAGAGGATGCTCTTCTGCATTAGGAACTCATGGGCTATATGATAGGCCGGACTCAGCCCACGGGATTGAGTTTGACACCCGTGTTTTAGGGTATAAAGTCTCTAGATTATGAATACAAAAAGGTTTTTTCCTTCTGAGATGTCCATCAAGTTCACATCCATTTTAGGTGAAATATTTTGTGACATTTCTCCCAAAAATGTCTCGCCACACAAGTTTCTCCAAAACTCTTTTTCTGTAATTTATCTTCTTCTGCTTTGTATTCTAATATTTTTTGACCATAAGATTTAATTGCAGCCTGGTGTTCATTTAAATGTAAGCTTACTGTAAAAAAAGTTTGGCCAACATACACTTCGCCACACAGAAATCATAATAAAAACATTACACTGGTACTATTGCACGTGAAATAACTATGGATTATAGTTGTATGTCCCTTCATGGGATGATGCACCACACCACCTCTTAGTATATTCTTACAATTTTGGCATGTTGGACATGTAAACTTCGTATTTTTCGGAGTCCTTATAAACATACGTTTGGATACGTCCTAGTGGGCTTCATATCCACCCGTACCAACTCATTAGAAAGGAACTTTCCTGAGGACAAACCATATTTCAAATCTAGAGATGAGCGACCATACTCGTCCGAGCTTGATACTCGTTCGAGTATTAGCGTGTTCGAGATGCTCGTTACTCGAGACGAGTACCACGCGATGTTCGAGTCACTTTCATTTTCTTCCCTGAGAAATTTGCGCGCTTTTCTGGCCAATAGAAAGACAGGGAAGGCATTACAACTTCCCCCTGCGACGTTCAAGCCCTATACCACGCCCCTGCAGTGAGTGGCTGGCGAGATTAGGTGTCACCCGAGTATTAAAATCTGCCCGCCCGCGGCTCGCCACAGATGCATTCTGACATAGTTCAGGGAAAGTGCTGTTGATGCCGGAGCTGCTATAGGGAGAGCGTTAGGAGTGATTTTAGGCTTCAAGAACCCCAACGGTCCTTCTTAGGCCATAGTAATCGCAGATCGCACCTATGTGCGATCTGCGATTCCTGTTCTCTTCTCTATATGCGCTCAATGGGGCCGGCGGCAGCAGCGCCGACCCCATTGAAAACATATAGAAGACAAATCATTCTTCTCTGCCACAGCTGTAACAGCTGTGACAGCTGTGGCAGAGAAGAACGATGTTTGCCCATTGAATTCAATGGAGCCGGCAATACAGTAGGTTCCACTGAAAGCAATGGGCTGCCGGCGATCGCGGGATGAATTGTTGGGAAGGGCTTAAATATATAAGCCCTTCCCTGCAATTCATCCAGAAATGTGTAAAAATAAAAATATATACCGTATATACCGGCGTATAAGGCGACGGGGCGTATAAGACGACCCCCCAACTGTCACCTTATATGCCGGGAATACAGCGGAGCAAAGAATAAAAATCATTACTCACTTCCCCCGGCGTTCTGCGGCGTTCTGCGGCGCTGCTGCAGGCTGTCGCTCCCTCCTGGTCCCCGGCAGAGCATTGCTTTCTGGACGCAGGGCTTGAAATCCCCGCCTCCAGAAAACACATGTGCCTTCAGCCAATCACAGCCAATGACAATCATTGGCTGTGATTGGCTGAAGGCACATGTGTTTTCTGGAGGCGGGGATTTCAAGCCCTGCGTCCAGAAAGCAATGCTCTGCCGGGGACCAGGAGGGAGCGACAGCCTGCAGCAGCGCCGCAGAACGCCACAGAACGCCGGGGGAAGTGAGTAATGATTTTTATTCTTTGCTCCGCTGTATTCCCGGCGTATAAGGTGACAGTTGGGGGGTCGTCTTATACGCCGGTATATATTTTTATTTTTACACATTTCTGGATGAATTGCAGGGAAGGGCTTATATATTTAAGCCCTTCCCGACAATTCATCCCACGCACGCCGGCAGCCCATTGCTTTCAGTGGAACCTGCTGTATTGCCGGCTCCATTGAATTGAATGGGCAAACATCGTTCTTCTCTGCCACAGCTGTTACAGCTATGGCAGAGGAGAACGATCTTTACGCTGACAGTGCGGGGGGGGGGGGCCCACTCTTGCCGCTATTGTGGCTTAATAGTGGGACCTGGGAACTTGAGATGCAGCCCAACATGTAGCCCCTCGCCTGCCCTATCCGTTGCTGTGTCGTTCCCATCACTTTCTTGAATTGCCCCAATTTTCACAAATGAAAACCTTAGCGAGCATCGGCGATATACAAAAATGCTCGGGTCGCCCATCGACTTCAATGGGGTTCGTTACTCGAAACGAACCCTCGAGCATCGCGAAAATTTCATCCCGAGTAACGAGCACCCGAGCATTTTGGTGCTCGCTCATCTCTATTCAAATCTGATTTCAACTTGTTCAATATTTTATAATGTTTTTTTGTACAAAATCTCTATGTTGGCGATAAGTTTTAACAAGCAGCTGTGGCATCTCTGGTTTCTTTTTCTTCCCTTTTTCTTTAAATTCTGATCTAGGACAATTGTCTACCTCATATCGAATTTTTCAGTTTTTTTCTTCGGGATATCCTCTAGCAAACAATTTTTTTTAGTTTTATTTTATTTGCTTATAATACTCCTGTACCTTACTACATATGCAGCGGGCTCTAAGAAACTGCCCTTTCCATAAAACAAACACGTCATCCACACATATAACACATAATTTAATGAGCGCTCTAAGGCCGCCTGCAGACGGGCGCCTGCAGGGACCAGCGCGTGCTCAC
Organism: Eleutherodactylus coqui; assembly: GCF_035609145.1. Taxonomy (NCBI): domain Eukaryota; kingdom Metazoa; phylum Chordata; class Amphibia; order Anura; family Eleutherodactylidae; genus Eleutherodactylus; species Eleutherodactylus coqui. Next base: position 84,783,390 of record NC_089837.1, on the reverse strand, counting down.
CCACGCCCGCCGGCTCCGGCTGTTTGATGTGATGGGGAGCCACGCAGCCGGCACATGCGCAGACCAGAGCCGGCGGTGGGTGAGTGACATTTCTAATAGAGCATGCCGTGAAATATCGCGCGGCCAAATCGCGGCCGTCTGCATAGGATTGTGTTTGTTAACGCAATCCTACGCAGGCTTCCACCGGCGGAAATTCTGCCGGAAATCCCGCCGCGGAATTTCCGCTCGCGTGAAGGCGGCCATAATAAGGATTTCTCAACTAACTGTTCTTCAAAGATACACATGAAGATATCAGAAATACTTGGAGCCACAGGCGACCCCATCAAGCACCCCTGCAGCTGCAAGAATATAGTGGGAAGTAATTTTTACATAAAACTATCTCCAATAAAGTGATCAAAAATGGAAACATAATTTTTAAGCAATTCATCTTCAGAAAGCTTTTCTCTAATGATCTTGATAAGCTCATTACTTGGCAAATTAGTATATTAGCTTTTTATATAATAATCTTTATTTATATAGTGCCAAAATATTCGGCGGCGCTTAAAAAAACAGGGGCATGCAGAATGACAAATGTACAAAAATCACGTCTACATGTAGTAATCAGTTGATGGAAACAGTAGGGGTGAGGGTCCTGCTCCAACGAGTTTACATACTACAAGTAATGGGGTGATACAGAAGGTAAAAGGACTGGAGATGTGCACGGTATGGCGGGTTGGAGAGTGTGGGATGCAATACACATAAACAATGGCCGTGTAGTGGCTGAATCGGTATAACTGCAGGGGGCGGTTGATGGCGGCTAGCAGGGATTGCAGTCAGTAGGGCAGGGAGCATGTTATCAGACAGACTACAGAGGGATTTAGTTTATGGGATATGGTATGCCTCCCTGAAGAGGTGCTTTTTTAGGGCATGCCTGAAGTTTTGTGTGTCAGGGATTTTCCGGATAGTTTTGGGAAGCGTGTTCCAGAGGACTGGTGCTGCTCTGGAGAAGTCTCAGAGGCGAGAATGAGAGGTTTAAATTAAAGGGGCACGCAGTCTGATTTTGTTAGCGGAGTGGAAGGCCCTATCTCGGTGGTGGATTGAGATGAGGGAGGCAATGTAGGGAGGCGCAGTGTTATAGAGGGCTTTTGGATGAAGGTAATAAGTTGAAATTGAATTCAGTATTTGACGGGCAGCCAGTGCAGTGACTGGCACAGGGCAGAAGCATCTGAGTAGCAGCTGGACAGGAAGATGAGCCTGGCTGCCGCATTCAGGATGGATTGAAGGGGGGAGAGTCTGGTGCAGGGGAGGGCGATCAGCAGCAAGTTGCAATAATCAAGCCGGGAGTAGATGAGGGCAACAATGAGCATCTTTAGCATGTCCACAGGGAGAAAAGGGCGGATTCTTGCGATGTTCTTGAGATGTAGGTGGCATGTTTGGCCCAGAAATATAGGGAGTAAAGGAATACAACCCAAAGACAGCGGGTGTGCTGTCTGGACGTTATGGTGGTGCCACACACTGAGATGGAGATGTCAAGATGAGGTCCGCTTGTAGAGGACGGAAGCCCCAGTAGGTCAGTTTTTGAGAGGTTCAGTTTTAGAGAGAGAGAGGACATAGTGTTAGAGACAGTGGAAAGACAGTCGGTGATGTTTTGGAGGAAAAATGCAGAGATGTCACGGGCAGAGGTGTATAGCTGGGTGTCATCAGCATAGAGGTGGTATTGGAGGCCAAATCTCCTGATGGTTTGTCCAATAGGGGCTGTATAGATGGAGAAAAGGAGGGGGCTAAGAACTGAGCCCTGGGGTATCCCAACAGCAAGGGGAAGAGGAGTGGAAGTAGAGCCAGCAAAGGAGATGCTGAATGAGCGGTCAGAGAGGTAGGAGGAGAACCTGGAGAGAGCAGTGTCCTTGAGGCCGATGGAGTGAAACATACTAAGGAGGAGTTTGTGGCCAAGAGTCTCAAATGCTGCAGAGAGGTCGAGGAGGATCAGTAGGGAGTAGTCACCCCGCGATTTTGCTGTCAGGAGGTTGTTTGACACCTTTTAAGGTTAGTTTCTGTCGAGTGTAGGGGGCAGAAGCCGAACTGTAGGGGGTCGAGAACAGAGTTTTCTGATAGTTAGCTTATAAGGTAGGAGTAAACCAAGTGTTCTAGTAGTTTGGAGATGAAGGGGAGATTTCAGATGGGTCGGTAGTTAGCGGCATCAGTCGAGTCAAGAGTCAGTTTCTTTAGCAGTGGGGATATGATTGCATGTTTGAAAGAAGAGGGAAAATGTCAGAGGTTAGAGAGAGGTTGAATATACTGGTGGGATGGGAGATAACCACTGGGGAGAGGGACTGGAGGAGGTGTAAGGGGAAAGGGTCGCTAGCACAGGTGGTGGGGTGAGCAGAGGAAAGCAATCTGGAGACTTCTTCCTCTGTCATTGGTCTGAATACAGAGAGTGAGCAGGAGCTAAATGCAGCACTGATAAAACTAGGCCAGGGTTAGCCTGCGATTGGGAAGTAAGCAGCCAGCTCTTCAGCACTGAGATCTGTCATGGGGGGCTGCAGTTTAGGGGTGATAAGGGAGTGGAAAGTATCAAAGAGTCATTTAGGGTTGTGAAGTAGTGAGGTGATGAGAGAAGGGAAGTAGACTTGTTTGGCATGGTGGAGGGCTAGGTTATAGGTTGTGAGCATGAATTTGTAGCAGAGAAAGTCTACAGACGTCTGTGACTTTCTCCACGGCACATCTACAGCACCGACAGATGAAGCACATTTGAGACGTGAGCCATGGTTACCGTGGTCTGCAGCAGATGGCTTGGGTCACAGGGGGTGCTGCTTCATGCAGGGCATGTTTGAGAAAGGTGTTATAATGTGCGGTAGCCAGGTTGGAGTAGGAGAGGAGAGAGATAGGGGACAGAGAAGACTGTAGGGACTCAGCAAAGTTTTGGGTGTGAACGACCTGAAGGTTCCTGTATGTACGGTAAGTAGGAGGGTCTGGGGAGAAACTAGGAAGCTTGACAGAGAAAGAGAGGAAGTTATGTCTGAGAGCAGGAGAATGGAGTTAGTGAATTGGGAGGCAGAGCAGAGACGGAGAAAGACAAGATCAAGAGTGTTGCCATCCTTGTGAGTGGGAGAGGCTGTGAGTTGTGAGAGACCAAAGGAGTAGGTGAGCAATTGAAGCTGAGAGGCAGATGGGGAGTTGGGGTCATTTGTGGGGATGTTAACATTACCTAAAATGAGGGTTGGAATTTTGCAGGTTAGGAAGTGGGGGAGCCAGGCAGCAAAGTGATCCAGAAATAGTCGGGGAGCACCTGGGGAACGGTAGATGACTGCTACTCCCATGGATAGCGGACAGAAAAGCTGTAGCATATGAACCTCAAATGATGGAAAAGTGAGTTAGGGTACTGGGGGATGAGCTGGTAGGTACATTTCGGGGAGAGAAGAGCACCTACTCCTCCACCACGCCTGTTTTCTGGTCTTGGGGTATGGGAGAACTGTAGGCCATTAAGACAATGCAGCAGGGGAGGCTTTGTCAGATTGCTGTATTCACGTTTCTGTGAGAGCTAGCAGATTTAGAGATTTAGGCCTTGGTCAGACGACCGTTTTTTGCCGCGATTTGCGGATCGCATGACGGATGCGCATCCGCAAATCACGTGACCGGGCCGACGATTCGCCAAAAAATCTGCAGCTAGCAGCGTTTTCAGCAAAACGGGCCCGATCAAAGGAGTGCTGTCCTACCCATTGAAATTCAATGGAGCCGGCAATACAGCCGGCTCCATTGAAAGCAATGGGCTGCCCGCGAGCGCGGGATGAATTTTCGGGAAGGGCTTAAAAATATAAGCCCTTCCCTGAAAATCATCCTAAAATGTGTAAAAAAAAAAAAAAAAATAAAAAAAAATATATATATATATATATATATACTCACCTTGTCCCTGCAGCCGGAGTTCAGCCGCGGCCGGCCGGCAGTTCTCCTGAACTGCTCTGTGTAGTATTCAGCAGCCGGGGATTTAAAATCCCTGCCTGCTGAATGAGCTGCCTCTGATTGGTCACAGCCCTCACCAATCAGAGGCAGCTCTCAATCACCCATTCATGAATTCATGCTTTCAATGGAGCCAGCTGTATTGCCAGTTCCATTGAATTCAATGGGCGAACATCCTTCTTCTCTGCCACAGCTGTTACAGCTGTGGCAGAGGAGAATGATCTTTATAGTATATGTTCTCAACGGGGTCGGCGCTGCAGCCGCCGGCCCCATTGAGCGCATATATAGAACACAAGGAATCGCAGAACGCAGATAGGCGCGATCTGCGATTCCTCGTGTCCTATAATTTATCGGACATCCGCATAAAAAGCGGACATATGACCGATCCCATTGCGAAGCAATGGTTCTATATATGCGCAGATCGCATGCGCATCCGCAAATCGCGACGAAAAACGGTCGTCTGACCGAGGCCTCAGCAGTAAAAAAGTCATGGATGGTGGGGAGTTTATTACATGCTGACTGGCAGTTCCAGAGCGCACATTTAAAGGAGTCAGGGGAGGGTATGCATGGGCTAGTAATTGGGTCTGAGGGGTGTTGAAGTGAGCCAGGAAGGGGGTAAAAGTTGGGAGCAGTGGAGGGTGGGCCAGGATTGGGAGAGATATCCCCAGCTGCTAGTAGCAGCAGGATTGCGAGCAGATAGGAGATTTTTGAGGGCTGTTGTTATGTTTGTCAGTGGCATTAGGGAGTTTGAGACTTAGTAAGAAAGTAAAGAGTGCATGTAAACTGTGCATGTGTATGGATAGGAGAAAGGGGCTGATGTGAATAAAATGCCCCAGAGGTGGGCGTTGGAAAGATGTTCTGAAACTTCAATGAAATAAGCATTAGTGATAGTTGTGAAGTGCAAGGCATGTAGGCAGAGTTTGTGGCCTACCTGTCTCCTGCCCTGTTGAACTGCAATTTCTAACTGCGTGACACACTTGATCCAGCTCACACTTCCAACAGCTCATCCACACGTGGCTGCCACTCACCTGGCTATCATGCTTAGGCCGCCTGCAGACGAGCGGAAATCCCGCCGCGGGATTTCCCGCGGGATTTCCGCCGCTGAAAGTCTGCATAGGAGTGCATTACAATACGCACTCCTATGCAGACGGCCGCGGTTTGGCCGCGCGAAATCTCGCGCGGCAAACAAACCGCGGCATGTTCTAATTTTGTGCGGAGCACGCACTCACCTGGCCGCCGGCTCCGGTCTGCGCATGCGCCGGCTGCGCGGCAGCCGGCACATCAAAGAGCCGGGGCCGCCAGGCGCGGGTGAGTACGCGCTCGCCCCTGCAGGCTCTGGGGTCGGATCGCGCGGCGAGATTTCTCGCTGCCGGATCCGACCCGCTCGTCTGCAGGCGGCCTTACACTGATTTTATCATGCAAGTTAAAATACAACAGGGATACAGCTGGGAGTGGCTACTTAGGTTACATTGACTAGGCAGCTGGAGTTAGCATTGCAAACCTACTGATTAAAAAAGAAGGGGGTAATTTATTGCTCTCCTCAGATAAAGCAAACATCTCCAATATCAAATGTACAGGGGTTGACACAAATATGAAAACACTTTAGAAATGCATGTGATTTTAACCATTAACACTGAGCTGCTCTTTTGACCCGTGCTTTGCTCAGAGCTTTCCGGTCAAATTTGTGTTTACTTCACCTCTTGCCCTGCTCTGGGTGATTTTGGGAGCTAGTTGGTAACAGCAGCTGAGTAGCTGAAACCCTGACCAATGAAACCTCGTTGCTTGGGCAGATGTTCACTTCTGTGTCATATTACCTCCATGTAATATCAGTCTCTGTGAGGGAGGCCTTAAGGCATGTATTTCGTACGTTGTTTCCATATTTTTGTCCCCCCCCCCCCCCCTGTATATAAAAATGTAACATCTGGCAACTTATTATTTTCTATTATTTCCTAAAACGTATTGGAATCATTCAACTCTCTAACATCTGTCACATGTGCTCAGTGTGAATCTGCACTCATCTGAAGAGAAGGGTGCGCCCATGGTGGACCTGCCAATTCTGCTATTCTCTGGCAAATGTCAATCAAGATGCATGGTGCTGGGCTGTGAGGACAGAGTGCACTACAGGACGGCATCCTTCATGCTACCCTCATGGACTCTGTTTCTTACAGTGTGGTCATGCAGACCGTTAGCCCATTGGAGGTCATTTTGTAGGGCTCTGGCAGATCTTCTGGTGTTCCTTGCACAAAGGAGCAGATACCTAATCCTAATGCTGAGTTGATGCCTTTCTACAGCCCTATCCAGTTCTTCTTATGTAACATCCTGTGTTTTACTATCTACTCCATGCTCTTGAGACTGTGCTGGGATACACAGCAAACCTTCTTGCAACGTCATGTATGGATGTGCCATCCTGAAGGAGCAGGACTACCTGTGCTCCATAATAGGCTGCAGGTAAAGCCTCATGTACCAGTAGTAACAAGGACACTAGTAGAACTAGAGAAGAAACAGTCAGGAAGGAAAGATTTAAGCGCAATGTCCACTGGTACATCTAATTTTTGGAATCCACAAATCAAGCCACCCACAGGGAAACATGGGCGTCCCCACATGAATTAAAGCATGCATGCGGATTTGTTTTGCGGACCTTTTGGTTCGGAAAACAAATCCCAGCATGCTCCATTTCAATGCAGATCCCACACATATGGCTTCCATTTAAGTCAATGGAAGGCATCCGATCCACGGCCGGTCTGCAATTGAATTGCGGACGGGTCGTGTATTCCGTAGGAAAGCAGGAGTTTAAAAAACAACAACTCGACTGTGCATGTACGGAGGCGTGCCGGCCAGCGCTTCCGCAAACATCCACAGTGAGGAAAATAGAAGACTCGGATAGGCACACAGAAGTTCTGGATGGGTAAGCAGTGTCCTTGGCCGCGGGCACAGTCGCATGCGGAATCCGATCCGTCCGTGGGCATGAGGCCTAATTGTCTTCATTCCCTTTTTGGGGGTGTCTTGCTGTTGCCTCTCCGGTGCTCCTGTTGTCACTTTTATTTTCACCAAAGCAGGTGAAATTGATTCAAAATTACTTCTGCTTCCTAACCACCCAGATTGATATCCCTGAAGAGGAAGTGACTTGGGGTTATACTGTGATGCTTAAGTGTTTCCTTAATTTTTTGGGCAGTGTAGATCTAATTCTAATGAGTCCAATAGTTGCAGGAGTTTGAGAGAAGTTGGAAACAGGAAATTGCTTTTCGTTAATATTATCCACCAGTAGGGGGCAGCTGAGACCATCCCCTACCTTCTGATAACTTGGTAATGTCTCTGAACCTGTTCCCTTTTTGAATAGCCGGCATTAGTTTACCTGAAATATGATTTATTTCCTTATTTCTGCTATTTATAAAAGCCAAAAGGCCCTCCAGACATCTCCAAGTAGCAGTTTCCAGCGCATCTAGCTCTTGGATTGGAATAGAATAGTAATAAAATCATGCAGATAACCTTTAATTACTTTGATTTCTAATGGAAATGGCCAAAAGAGAAACACTGATATTCTATAATTTATTGCATTGTTTTTCTTGCTGCAGTTAGTAGATGATTCAGATAGATAAGTACAGCAGAGCGAAGCGTCTCCTGCAAATATTAATAAAGCCTCGGAGTCAAGCTTTCCATCTGCGCCAGATTATAAATTCGGCTCTGCTACATATAATGACTGCTGCATACTCAAATACAAGAACATAATTCAGTGTAAATGGTTAATGACAGACACCTCTAAAGGGGTTATCAAGTTATAAAGGATAAGCCATGGATAGCATATCGGCAAGGATCCCCAGCCCAGGACCTCCACTGATCAGCTCTTCTGTGGGCCAGTGTGTTCATCCACTGAGCTTATTTCTGAAGGAAGCAGACAGCTCTGTTCTCCCTGCAGTGGCCAGGCTTGGTGTTACAGACAAAGTTCCCATTGAAGTGAATAGGAGCTGTACCTGTAATACCAAGCCTGGCCACTGTAGTGAGAACAGAGCTGTCTGCTTCCTTTAGAAATCAGCTCAGTACATGAGCACACTGGCCCAGTAAACAGCTGATCAGTGGTGGTGATCCCAGAGGGCAGATTAACTATTGAAGACCTGTCCTAAGAATAGGCTACCAATAATTTCTAACTGGGCAACCCCTTTAATTGAAAGCAAAGTAATGTCATTATTAGCAAAATGATCGCTGGAATGTGTAATGAATAATTTATGGAAAAGAAGTAAGATTATTGGACTTGTCTCTGAATGGTCCCAAGTGGTAAAGGATTGGGCACTGAGTGTGTAGCCTCCTATCAAGATTACTACAGTGGATGTCCTCAATGGAACGCTTAACCTAACTCCTGAATCTTACACACAGTGAACATTTGGTTCTAATTTCACAGGAAACGTTGGAGAATTGACCGATTTGTATTCCTTAGAATATGGGAGTACCCAGAGGACATCTTCACCAGCACAAGGCAAGCCTACCAGCTCCATGCAGATGTTTCCATTGGTCCCATTCAACTATAGGACCCATGTGCTGCAAGACAGCAGTGCTGGCCTCAGGATATGCCATAAATGCTGATAGGTGCAGGCCGCACCCCTGAGGAACTATTTAATGCACCATATAATGAAGTGAAGAGAAGTGAAGAATTAAAAAAATTCTGCCATCTTGACCGGGGTCTTGTTTTTTTGCAGCATACACACTGCAGCAAAAATGAGATGATAACTTTATTCTATGGGTCAGTCCAATTATGATGATACCAAATTTATGGGGCTTTTTTGCTGTACTACTTTTAAAAAATAAAATATATGTTCGGAAAACAAAAATTATTTTCTGCCAGAACTTTTTTATTTTTCCATTGACAAGGTTGTGTGAGGGCTTATTCTTGGGGGGACGTCCTGTACATTCTATTAGTACCATTTTGGTGTACATATGAGTTTTTATTACATTTTTTCTTGGAGACAGTGGCATCGTGTATTTTTTTTTAACTGATGATGTTCACCGTGCAGGATAAATACTGTGCTGCTTCCACCAAATATTCAAATATGCTTTTTTTAAAAAAAAATAATATTAAAAATATGCGAAAAGGGGATTTAAAAAAAAAAAACTTTTGATACCTTTATTTTTTCTAATAATATTTGATAAAACTTTTTTAAACATTTTTTTAGTCCCCATGGGACACTTGGATTTGCAATTATTTGATTGCTTATAGAGTATAACGCAGTACCATAGTATTGCATTGTACGGTGTTCTGGCAATCTATCAACCCACGCCAAAGGCTGCCCTTGAAAGCCCTAGGCTGCCATGGCAATCGAACGGCACCTCGCAATCTCATCACAAGAATGACCATTCAGAATTGGGGCATTTAAATGCCGCTGTCAGAATTGACAGCAGCATTTAAAGTGTTAACAGCCACAATCACCATTCACCTGATCAAGGCTGTTGTGGGCGGGTGTCAGTTAGCAAAGACAGCCGTCACCCACTTTGTACTGAGCGGGATCACCTCCTGATCCCACTCCATACAAACCCTGAATCCCCAGGATGTAACTGTATGTCCTGTGAGGTTAAGGGGTTGAAGACTATAAGAACTATGGAAAGAAGGGAGCAAGAAGCGCACAACCACGACCACCTCTTTGTTGAAATATATGGAGGAGGTGCCAGGCAGAGAGCAGGGATTAGGTGGAGGTCCCATGATTGGAACCCAAGGTGATTAGCCATTTATGGCATATTCCATACATAAATGCCCAAAATGGCAATATCACTTTAATGCAATTATCCTACGCCCATTCATTTATGGCACATTGATATGATATGCACAAAAGTGGTGGTACATAACACATAGAACATTCCCCTAAAGGATTTCCTTTCTCTTTCTCTCTTAGGATAGATACATACTTATCCCAGCAGTTTACATTCATTTATTGTTGATTTTTTAGCAACCTTGCTGGAAGTTTGTTCCAAACATCTCTTCCCCCCCCCCCCCCATCTAGTTTCAGATTGTGCCTCTTGTTCTAGTGCTTAGTTTCTTCCCTTCTAAACTTTATTTATAACTTTACTATCTATTAGGCCTCATGTCCACGGGGAAAATCAGATCCGCTACGGATTCTACATGTAGAATCCGTAGCGGGTCCCTCCTGCCCCGCGGACATGAGGGCTGAAAATAGGAATAAATGAGAATAAACTCACCTCCCATCCGCTCCGTTTCTTCTCTTCGCGGCGGCGTCATCTTCTCTCGTCGCGGCCGGATCTTCATTCTTCGGCTCGGCGGATGTGCATGATGACGTCGGTGACGTGCCCCGCGCATGCGCCGGGCCGAAGCAAAATGATCCGGCCGTGACTGAGAGAAGATGGTGCCGCTGCGAAGAGAAGAACCGGAGCGTGTGAGTAAAATATGATTTTTGTGTCCCGCGGATCCGGACGGCTTCCATAGGCTTCGATAGAAGCCTGCGGGAGCCGTCCCCGCGGGAGACCCGCATGAAAATGGAGCATGGTCCAGATTTTTTCATGCTCCATTTTTTTTAAAATCACTTTTATTGACGATCCGCGGGTATTTATCTACCCGCGGGTGGTCAATGCATCCCTATGGGATGCGGATCCGCGCGCGGGAGAAGAGTTAAAATCCGCTGCGGATTTTAATTCTTATTTTCCCCGTGGACATGAGGCCTTAGGGCTCATGTCCACGGGCACAATATGATTTAGGATCCGCAGCGGATCTCCCGCACGCGGATCCGCACCCCATAGGGATGCATTGACCACCCGCGGGTAGATAAATACCCGCGGATCGTCAATAAAAGGGATTTAAAAAAAAATGGAGCATGAAAAAATCTGGACCATGCTCCATTTTCGTGCGGGTCTCCCGCGGGGACGGCTCCCGCGGGCTTCTATTGAAGCCTATGGAAGCCGTCCGGATCCGCGGGAGACCTAAAATAGGAATTTAAAGAATTTACTCACCCGCAGCGGGCGGCGAAGCTCTTCTCTTCCTCACGGCCGCATCTCCCTTGCTTCGGCTCGGCGGATGTGCCCGGCGCATGCGCGCGGCACGTCGGCGACGTGCCCGGCGCATGCGCGCGGCACGTCGGCGACGTGCCGGCGACGTGCCGCCGACGTGAGGAATTCATCCGCCGGCCGAAAAAGAAGATCCGGCCGTGAGGAAGAGCAGAGCTTCGCCGCCCGCTACGGATAGGTAAATTCTTATTTATTTGTATTTTCAGCGCTCATGTCCGCGGGGCAGGAGGGACCCGCTGCAGATTCTACATGTAGAATCCGTAGCGGGCCCGATCTTCCCCGTGGACATGAGGCCTTAAGGTTTCGGCATCCGCGTGCTATCCGTTTTTTTTTTTTGCACCCCCAATGTCTTATCCACAAATTGGTTTATAGTAGTGTATGTTTTGTTTTCAAATGATCTGTGTGTGAAAAAAAACTAATGTGTAAATTGAGCACTGACCACTATGGATCTGGATTAGTCAGTTGTAAACTCAGACAGTACATGCAATGAAGGTTTTGTTCTTGAGACAGTCCACCATTTTTGTAGCCCATGGTCTTGGACTTGTTCTATTTTATCACTGTCTTTCTGTAGGTGAGGTCTCCAGAACTGGTCTCGCCAGAGCTCTATACAGCAGGATCACAATCTCCCTCTTTCTACTGGTTATACCTCTATCTATACAGTCAAGCATCCTACTTGCGTTCTTTGCTGCCTGACTGCACTGTCAGATCTCAGAACCCCTAAATCCTTCTCTTCTGAAGTCCTGGATAGCACAGAAGGCTAAATCGTTCTCCATGTTGAAGACACCAGCAGGAGTATCCACCCTATTATCCACTATTGGGCCATCAGCAAACAGACCTGTTACATCTTCTCCTATATCACTTACAAACATGTTAAAAAGAATAAGACCAACGACAGACCATTTTGGTACAATCACACTAGGACACCAATCACAGGTTCCTCCAGCTTCCTTAGCCATGCTTGGTTTCACCTAAGAAGCACCATATGTGATGAGACATACAACATCAATGTGAGTGAGATATCGTCTGACAACTTGTGCTACTTTCCTATTATAAGAAAGTTGCTTTATGCCCCCAATAGTCTTCCCTTACACAGTATTGGTCTTTGGAGACATTTAATTCTATACTGCCAGTGAGGATTAATGAACGTCTCATCTGTCATTAATTACTCTATGTGTAAGGTCAGGACCCGGTGACTGTAAATCGCACGCTCTTGAAATGTTTCCCTTGAACTTGTAGGGTTGACAAGTCTAAGAATACTTTTTTCTTGGGGGTGAATGTCAGCCTTTCAGAGAAAATAAATATTTTTAGAATTTATTTATTTAACTGTACTAAAGTGATCTCAAGAAAACGAGAATTAATTTATATTGTCTGAGAGCCAAGTGGTGTATTCACAGAAACCTCAGTCCACCATGCAGTACAGCAGTAGGTTATTCATCCGGAGGACGGTAACGGAAGCACAAACGGGCACAAATCATCCAATCAGACTCACCTAGTGTTTCTACGTTTCTGTCAGGGATCTGATACTTTTGACTCCATGAATAGAACACAAGAGTCAATAGGAATTGCTCACTGTGTATACTTGTCGTTGTATATCTCTTAGGCCTCATGTCCACGGGCAAAAGAAGAATTAAAATCCGCAGCGGATTTTAACTCTTCTCCCGCCCGCGGATCCGCACCCCATAGGGATGCATTGACCACCCATGGGTAGATAAATACCCGCGGATGGTCAATAAAAGGGAATTTTAAAAAAATGGAGCATGTAAAAAACGTGACATGCTCCATTTTCGTGCGGGTCTCCCGTGGGGACGGCTCCCGCAGGCTTCTATTGAAGCCTATGGTAGCCGTCCGCATCCGCGGGAGACCTAAAATAAGAATAACTTACCCGCAGCGGACCGGACACCTCTTCTCTTCCTCACGGCCGGATCTTCTTGCTTCGGGCCGGCGGATGTGCCCGTCGCATGCGCACGGCACGCCGTCGACGTGCCGAGTACATCCGCCGGCCGAAGAAAGAAGATCCGGCCGTGAAGAAGAGAAGAGGTGCCCGGTCTGCAGCGGGTGAGTTAATTCTTATTTTCAGCGCTCATGTCCGCGGGGCAAGAGGGACCCGCTACGGATTCTCCATGGAGAATCCGTAGCGGGCCTGATTTTCCCAGTGGACATGAGGCCTTAGGCTGTTTTCACACAGCTAAGAAAATCGCACAAGATTTGTGCATTGCAAGATGCACAAATCTTGCACGCATATGAACCCCATTCTTTTGAATGGGGTCATACACATGAGCAATTTTATCCCGCATCGCACCGCAATGGGGGAAACAAATCACGGCATGTCCTATCTTTGGGCGTGCCCTTGCATTGCATTGACCATTGTTTTCAATGGAGCGAGCGGCAGAATCGCACCATGTTCTAGGTGCCCGTACTACGATCCGAGGTCTCCCCATTGTAAAAATCAGGAAACCCTTTGCCGCGGTTTCTAGCCTTGGTGGAGGATAGCTACTTCCCCAAAGTGATGCGAGGTGGTTTTGATATACCTGGGGAAATCGCGAGTGCGATAATGGGCTTTGATTCGCGGCCCGATATCGCATTCGTCTGTGTTAACTTAGCCTTAGTTGGTAAACCAATCACAGGGTGCCTGAGCAACATGCTGGCATGAGTAGCAGCAAAAGAAAGGAGGATCCGGACATGCTCCATTAAAATCCTAAATTTCTTCATAGAGGGGTAAGTTTAAAAATTCGCGACTGACCCTGATCCAGACGGACCTTTGGTGCTTGATCCAAATAGACAATTACGTATTAGAATTATTACAGCCCTAATTATAGCATGGGTTGGTCGGATATGACCAATCAATTTAAAACCACAGAGGACCGTTAGCTAACAATCCAGATATGATGTGCCAGATCCTTTGCACGATAGATCCACATGGCACTCAACATATGCATTGGCTTATAATGTGGTCAGTTGGGTTTCATCAAGGTTTCCTCTTTGATAGCCAGAATAGTGCTGAATGGAGTGCTATTCTTGTGTTCAAGAGAGGCGTAACTACCAATGGAGGTGCCAAGTATGAGCAAATAGCTATTGAGTGCATTAACTAGATTCTCCCTTTCTTGTCATAAATAACACTTATTGAAAGGAGCGCTATGCCTGATCACCATTTGTAATATACTTCATCTACTGAGACCAGATCTCAAGGATCAGCATTTATTTTTAAATGACACCTCAAGGATGTAGTTTATACTGCACACTTATAACTCAATGTATCCAGGCCATGTCCATTGTGCCCATTGCTACATAGGATATACAGTACCAGTCAAAGGTTTGGACACACCTTTTCATTCCATGGTTTTTCTTACGTATTTTCTACGTTGTAATTTCATGTTGAAGACATGAAAACTATGGAGGAACACATATGGAATTAAGTAGTAAACAAAGATGTGTTAAACAAGAATAGGTTTTACATTCTTTAAAATAGCCCACTTTTCCTTTGGTGACATCTTTGCACACTCTTGGCATAAGGTAGTCGCCTGGAATGGTTTTCCAACCATCTGAAGGAGTTCCCAGAGGTGCTGAGCACTTGTTTGTCTGCTTATCCTTCATTCTGCAATCCAACTAATCCCAAGCCATCTCATTTGGGCTTGGGTCAGGTAGTTGTGGAGGTCATGTCATCTGACTCCATCACTCTACTTCTTAGGGCGCCTGCACACGAGCGGAAATTCCGCGGCGGAATTTCCCATGGAATTTCCACCCCTGGAAGCTGCCATAGGATTGTGTTAACAAACGCAATCCTATGCAGACGGCCGCGATTTGGCCGCGCGAAATCTCGCAGGCAAACAAATCGCGGCATGCTCTATTTCTGTGCGGGGCTTGCAGAGCCCCACACAGAAACGTCACTCACCGGCTGCCTGGCAGCCGTCACATCAAAGAGCCGGGGCCGCGGGAGAGGTGAGTGCTCGCGCTGCTCTCTGCAGACACTCGGGTTGGGTCCCGCTGCGAGAATTCTCGCAGCCAGATCCGACCCGGCCGTCTGCAGGCGGCCTTAGTAAGATAGTCTTTACATAGCCTGGAGGTGTGTTTGGGGTCATTGTCCTGTTGGAAAATAAATGATGGTCTCACTAAGCGTAAACCAGATGGGATGACATGTTGCTGCAGAATGCTATAGTAGCCATGCTGGTTAAGAGTGCCTTGAATTTTGAATAAATCACCAACCATATCACCAGCAAAGCACCCCCACACCATCACACCTCCTCCTCCATGCTTCATGGTTGAAGCCACACATGTAGAAACCATTTGCTCGCCTTTTCTGCATCTCACAAAGACATGGCGATTAGAACCAAAAATCTCACATTTTGACTTGTCAGACCAAAGTAAAAATTTCCACTTGTCTAATGACCATTCATTGTATTTCGTGGCCCATGCAATTCTCTCCTTATTGTTAATATTCTTTAGTGTTAGTCTCTTTGCAGCAATTTGACCATATAGACCTGATTCTCACAGTCTGCTCTGCACAGCTGATGTTAGGATGTGTCTGGTACTTGATCTCTGTGAAGCATTTATGTGGACTCTAATCTGAGGCTGTTGTTAATTAGCAATTTCAGATTCTGGTGACTCTAATAAACTTTTCCTCTGCAGCAGAGGTAACTCTTGGTCTTCTTCTTTTCCCGTGATAGTCATCATGAGAGCCAGTTTCATCATAATGTTTGATGGTTTTCATGACTGCACTTGAGGATGCCTTCAAAGTTCTTGAAATTTTCCAGATTGACTGATCTTCCTATCTTAAAGTAATGATGGACTGTTGTTTTTATTTACTTAGTTGAGTGATTCTTGACATTATGTGGATTAGAACAGTAGCTGAATAGGACTAAACACTGTATGGGACTGTGTACCAACTTGACCTTTGCACAACATAGCTGATGATCTCAAAAACATTAAAAAAGGTAAAAATTCCATAAATAAACTCTTGACAAGGTATACCTGTTAACTAAAAAACAGAGAAATTGAGAACCCCTTAATATCAACACAAGGAATTATTCAGACATTTGGCCTCATTCACAAGGTTATATTCAGGGTCTATGGGACACGGATTCAAAATGCTTCACTGAAGGAAATCTGTGGGTCCTTACTGGGCCATTGAAGGTCTTCTCACAGATTCCATGTAAAGCTTTGAGAAAAAAAAAAGTGGAAAGCTGTATTACAGCTATTGCTTTTAAGGAAGAAGAGAGAGCTTTGGAATATTTAAAGTGGTTGTCCAGCTGTGAATGGCTGATGTGGAATAAACAGTGAAAACAGCAGCCGTTCAGTGCTGAACGGCCGCTATGTTAAGTCAATGCAGAGGGGCGGGGGAGCTCGAGGAGAGAAATCTCCTCCAGCGCCCCGCTGTGAGCCAACGTTACTCGCTCCCATAGAGCAGCATGGGAGTGAGTGTATGCGGGGAAGAATATCGGGCATTGTTTGCCCAACACTCGTCCCGTCTAAATGGGCCTATACTCTGAGATTCTCAGTGGAGAGGTGGCTGGGCATACACTATCACTGATGACAGGGATCTTCAGAAACCCCCGTGTAAGAATATAATTCCTTTAGTCCAGTTTCTTTTCATCAAGTGCTTTACAATCCATTGAGAAATTGATTGATTTGTCTGAGTGGATAATACTGGTAAATACAGCCTGCTTAATGTAGACTGGACAGACAAGTAGGGTTTATGGTAACACAGCAGGCCTAGGTATGCATCATTTATCAGCAGCTGATAGGAGGGGGAACCAAGGGAAATGTTACTGCTAAAACTTTGAGAGAGTCTGGATAATGTCTGATAGAGGTAAACAGGAACAGCCGTGTACCGTGAAACTGAAAACATCAGAATAAATGAGGTAGAGTGCCTATCCAGGATCCTGTGAGTCATCTACCGGGCAAATCAGATTAATATGAGGCAGCCTAAAATGCAATAATAATAAACCTCTCCATATACTTACCTTTATGATTATTTTCCGCTACCCGCTGTCCAGGTACCCACAAACACCACCACTCATACTAATGCCACGGTGGAGACTCGGCTGCTCTAATCATAAAGTACTGTTATATTTAAAAGTTTATTCTATTTGTACTTTATGTCTGGAAAACCCCTTTGAAGTCTACATGGCCCTAATCCATCTTGGCTTCAGCCATTTATATAAAGTAGATGATATTATATTAAAGAGTTCTCTCATGGCGAATCAGGACAAATGTTTTCTAAAGACAACCGCCTCGGCAATCACCGTCTGAGGGAAGTCTAGGTCACTGCAGAAATGTAACAATACACAACAGCCAGTCAGAGGAATAGCCAACAAGTACTGGAATACTCCAGCTCAACCAGAGTGAAAGTCTGTAAAGCCAATATGCCCTATTATGCCTTCATTATCAGACAACTTTAATATCATATTTAAAGGGGTTTTCAACCCTTTAACGACAGGCCCATTTTATAGGCCCTACCGACAAATTACTTTTTCATCATTCCATTCCTTCAACCATAACTTTCTAATTTTTCCATCAATATGGCCTTATGAGGGCTTGTTTTTAGAGGGACAAGATTTTTAATGGCATCACTTGGGTTAAATATAATGTATTGCATAACTTTAATTAATTATTGTTGGCCAGAAATCAGCAAAAGATAAGAATTTCTGCCAATTTTTTAAATTTCATTTTGACAGCATTCAGCTTGCAGAATAAATAATGTGATAATGTTATTTTTGGCTTATCGTGATTATAGTGATACTAAGTTTTTTGTGTTTTGCTATTTTTGTACCTTTTTTTTAAAGATTTGCTTTTGTGTCGCCGCATTCAGAGAGACATAAAGTTTTTATTTTTGCATTGACAAAACTCTATGAGGGTTTGTTTATTGCAGGATGAGCTCCAGTCTTAATTTATCTCATTTTTTGGGAACATACAACATTTTTTTAACCTTTTTTAATTTTCTTTTTTTCTAGAGGCAATATTAACAAAAACTGCAATTCTGGCATGGATTTTCCTTTTTTTTTATGACGTCCATCATGCGATATAAATTACATATTAAATTAATTCTCTAATGCTTTCATTGGGACCGATGCTGCAGCTAGCCCCTTGAAAGCAATGGGATGCAGGCAACCCCTGCAGTAATTTTCGAGGAAGAGCTTGAAATATAAGCCCTTCCCTGAAAATAAGCCAAAGCTGACAGAAAAAATAATAAAAATATATATATATATATCACCTAGCGCTTCTTTCTGCTGCTCCTCGGCAGTTCTGCTTCTCTATTCTGGTGGCCGGGGATTTAAATATCTCCGCCTCCAGAAAGCACTGCCTCTGATTGGCTGAGCGCTGTGACCAATCAGAGGCCGCGCTCAGCTGTCAATCAATGTTCGTCAATCAGGAGGATAGGTCATCCATTGACATGTTATCATCAATAACATGAAAATGTTTTCAGGTAAGGAAAAATTCCTGCACCTATTAATTCCTGAAGAAATTCAACCATGAATATATTATATTATATAGGTCTAATATTAATGGAAGGGGTGTTAAGAAGTCTAAATATATTTAGGGGTCTAATATTAACTTGAGGGGTCTGGATATAATTAAAAAGTCTGAATATATTTGGGGGCTTGAAATTAATTTAGAGGACTGATCTGGGCTCTAATATTAACCCATTAGTGACCGGACTATTTTGTACTATAATGACCAAGCTATTTTCTTAGCTTTTTTAAATTGTCATTTTGAAGGTACCATAGCTTTTTTTTTTTTTTTTTTACATAGCTATATGAGGACTTGTTTTTTTGCAGGACAAGTTGTATTTTTAATGGTACTACTTTGGGGCACATATAATATGTTGTAAAGGTTTAATTATTTTTTTTGAGGGGAATGGGGAATGGCTGGAGGCAGGGTCTAATATGCTGACATACTTGGCAGACACATAGGCCTTTGTGAGGCCTCCCGCTGCCACAGAAACCACTGGACAACTCAGGATCATGTAACAGGGTATGCATTTTGTACTGTGTGGAGGGTGTTTGTGTCACGTCTGTCTCTGGGATCTGTGGTATTACAGATGATCTGCAGTTTTCCTGCTCAGGTATGTGGGATTGTGCTGGCTGGGAGTGTGTGTCTCCAGTCAGCCAAACATTCCATGTCTGTACACATAAAGCTGTCTTCCCAGCTGTGGGTGTGGTCAGCTTTCTCTATTCTCATTCTCTCTCTGTGTGGTGTGAGCAGGTTCTATGTGTGGTGGCTGCAAGAAAGGTTTGTTTCTTGTGGTTTTGTTTGGTTGTGTCGCTGGCCTCCGGCTTAGTGTAGGGACTAGCGGTATAGCCAGGAGCCATGATGTGGCCCGCTAGCTTCCATATTTTGATCAAAATGTCAACTAATACCTGGTATTTATAGCTTTAAAATCTGCTACTAGTGTTTGCTGCTGTATAGTGTGATTATGGCTCTGTGTGTCTTATTTCTCTGTCCATTTGCCCACATGAATGTAACAGTTTGTCATGCATTTGACTTTGTGACTTTAAGAGGGGGATACATAGGATGCAGAGAGTTTCTGTGCAACTCTGGGACAATATCTGGGAAGGGGGAAAAGTGAAGCTAAAGTGCGGTATCTGCAGTGAGGTAATGAGCAGCATGGTGCTGCACAGGAAAAAGCAAAGCTACAGTGAGCCCTGTGGACGAGTAAGGGATGGATGATTGCAAAGCCCCACAAGCTGAAGCTGATTAGGAGATTGCTGCAGCCCTGTGTCCTCCCGCTTTCGCTCTATGAGTAGGTAACACTACATCCTCCCCAGTCCACGTGGGACTGAGAAGAGATGAACTATTGTTGAGGATTGCTTGTTATTATTCCAGAGAAGGGAGAAAGGACTTTAGAAATTCTGTGAGCCGGTGAAAGAACCTTACTGATATTATAATCGGCCTATCTACAGCCTTAAACCTGTTGTGCTCGCTGGACCGTTAAAATAAAGTTGAACTGTGGTTCCCAGAGTAGAAGCTGTCTGATGTCTATGTCAGTTACTCAAGCCAAATGAGAACGGACGCATTGCCTCGTGCCTATTTCTAAGATATTCGATTACGGCCCAAACCAGATTTATTGTGACCCGTGCCGGGACGCAGACAACTTATTACCTTTTTACACACTAAAGTTGATCACAGTACCATGACTTTGTGTTGGGTCAAAACAGATAGCAAACCTACACTGTAGTAGCTCCTGTAGCAAGGGGAAAACTCCAGCCTGATCTTCTGCACCATGTTAAAATCGCATTGTGGGGTGCAAATGGGAGACAGGGGGAGCCCCTTCCCTTTGTCACCTACTTCTATGTTGTAATCACTATTGATTAAGGCACAGAAGGGGTTGAACAATCGGGAACGTAACCCGGCTGTCAGTAGACAGCTGAGCACCAGACCCACACCGTAACTTTACCATAGCCTTAAAAGTTTTATAGGTTTAAAACCCAGGACTAAAGGGCTAATATAGAGGGTCTAATTACAAAGGTATATAAAAAGGTACCATGCACCTCCATGAGTGCTGTATTACAGGTCTGTGCTACTAGTCTGGCTTATTAGAACTCCTGCCTTAAAGAAGCTTTGTGTATACAACCAAGCCTAAAAAATACGTCAAAGTCCATCTATGTGCTAAACCCTGTGGTCGCCGACCTGTGGCTATCCAGTTTCAAGCATGCTGAGAGTTGTAGTTTCACAACAGCTGTGAAGCTACAGGTTGGAGACCATTGTTGGCCTCTAACAAAGAACATCCCAAAGTCATTAAAAAGCTTACAGCTACTTTGTCCTGAAACATAAAATGCCATAACCTCGTATATTGTCTCGTTAGCTTCACTCTGCAAAACCATAGAGAGTAATCCATCATTACATGCCTTTGGTCTGGCCTCATATTTGAGAACCCTCCAGTAAATACCTCTATATATGACTCTTCTGATCATCAATTATTACATGTTCACTTCCGTGTCTCTAATTGCTGAACCGTGGAGGAGTCAATGGAAATACTGCCTGAAAAACAGCGCAGACCTGGTGCAGCCAAGAAAGTAAGCGCTTTGGTCCGACATGAGAGTTGTTTTAGGAACAGGCATGTTGGCCGCGCTCCCCTCTTCTCTACAGCTGACAGGCGTATTTTAAATAAAGCTCAGAGTGCTCATTAATAACCCGGACAAGGAACAAGCTTTGATTTCAAAGTATAAACATTAGGAGATGAATTATTAGATATCCCCATAGTCCTATAAAACTCTCACTGATTTCTTGATAGTTTAATTCCAAACCAAGTTGTACTCCACTTCTTGAGTCAACACCAAGTACGACATTTCATAAAGTAACTCTGAGTTGGAGCAATTGTAGTTATATTAGGGAGCTGCATGATTGGCAGTTCTAATATTAATATATATATATATATATATATATATATATATATATATATATATATATATACACACACAAAAATATATATACATATATGCATATATCTATATATACAGTGAAAAAGTATTTAGTCAGATACCAATTGTACAAGTTCTCCCACTTAAAAAAATGAGAGAGGCCTGTATTTGACATCATAGGTAGACCGCAACTATGAGAGACAACATGAGAAAACACATCCAGAAAATCACATTGTCTGATTTTTAAAGAATTTATTTGCAAATTACGGTGGAAAATAAGTATTTGGTCACCTCTTTAAGAGGCTCCTCTGTCCTCCACTCATTACCTGTAGTAATGGCACCTGTTTGAACTTGTTATCAGTATAAAAGACACCTGTCCACAACCTCAAGCAGTCACACTCCAAATTCCACTATGATGGACACCAGAAACAAAATTGTAGCCCTGCACCAGACTGGGAAGACTGAATCTGCAATAGGCAAGCAGCTTGGTGTGAAGAAATCAACCATGGAAGCAATAATCAAAAAATGGAAGAGATACAAGACCACTGTATTAAACGTATTAAACTAATTTTGTACTCGTAATACTCAGTGAATAGAACCCATTTATCTCAATGGGTTCGTTCACATGAGCATATTCTTTTACGCAATGTGAAGCATATGAAACACCCTACTAATTATGGAGTTACAATCACACCCATTGCAAATAAGGGTATACAATCAAGCACATAGCTGTGTAATCTCCTTAAAAAAATATAGTAGTAGTATGGGTCATACTGAAGAACTGAGTGACTTCAAAGGCAACATTGCCATAGGATGTTAACTTTTCCATAAGTCAGTTTGTGAAATTACTCATGTTGTGAGAGTAACCATGACCCGGGTATAACTGAGTCGTTCCTGCTGTAGCACCACTGAGAAATACCTCCACCAACTCACCTCCAATAACCTGATTAACGACAGACTCTCCTTCATTTTGGATAAATTGGCCACAACAGCCATTTTATTACAAACATACATTTACATAAAATAAATATTTCCACCTCAGGAAAAACGGAGGTCCTTGGAGCCCCAAACAATTCTGCTGCCTCACCAACAAGGGAAAAATACTGTAATGCCTCCCGCCACACACCAACTGGCCCGGGAGATCCAATTTCCCAACAATTGCCTCCTGCCGCAAGCCAACTGACTTGGGAGACCCAATATCACCACTTGCCTCCAGTTGCCTACCTCCCGACTCAGAGACCCACTAGCCATTCCAAGGCTAGACACTCCCACCAACTCTGCAAGGACTCCAGCCTGTCAGAGACAAGAGGCGACAGACCCACCATGATCATTAATCAATAAAGGGGGAAGGTGGCTATCCAGCCCTTGCCTTCCCCCTATTCCACTTATCTTCGACTCCAAGGACCAACCGCTGCCATGACAATGCACAACATCCCTCTTTAGAGTTACTAAATAGGTGGCGCTCACTAATTAGATGTCCCTAGGTATCCCTGTCGTAAGAAGTGCGGTGGTAGAAATGTTCCTCTTGATGCAGTAGGAGGATATACCCAAATTCATGCAGACAATGGAAATGCTGCAGAGCGACTTGAGGAGGCTCCAATCATGTGAATGGTGGAGTAAATATGAAAAGAGAAAAAGAAGAAAAACCTAAGCGCTCAAAAATAAGGGTACAGGCTGGTGGGAGATGTAAGAATGATAAAAGCAGATGACTTACTTCGCGGAGGCGTCCGTGCCCAGACGCCCCCTAATCCCGGCTAACGTATCAAATTACCGTCGGCAACAGTAGTAGGTTCCACGATTTATTAAATGATGGTGGACGCGTTTCGGCCGTGCAAACTTTTGGCCTTCATCAAGTACCAAAACATCCCTCTTTAAATACTTTAACTGAAACAACCTCCATCATCTTCCCATAGGGTGGGCAGGTGGGACTTCTACACTGTCTTACTGTACGTCTTGTCATGGGCTGCCTCCTCCTACAGCCTTGCAGGCCTCGATTCTGGCCCTACTTAGTGTTTGCTGAACACCATCTGGTTCCCCAGCTCATCCTCCTGCCTAAATCCACCATTCTAGGCTACACCCTTTCATTATCCCAGTATCCCGATAAGAACTGTGTTGCTCCCGATTCATAGGTCTATCTTTATTCACACAGTTAAAGACTGAATGCCTAGGGATAGGCTGGAACTTGTTTGCTGTTATATTTAGTTAATAAAGTTGGTTGTTCAGCATCGCATAGTCAACTCCCGGTTCATATTCACTCCCAAGGTCTCCGATCCACTGCCAAAAACCAGACCTGCTTCACTACTAGACCTGTACTCAATTTAGCTTGACCCAAGCTGGAACATGAAGCCTTGAAGGTTCCCTTCCCCACCCATGAGGACAAGTAAACCATGGTGTCACTAAGCAAATTAGGCTGGGCACTTATGGTACCGGAATTGTACTCAGGAATTTGCATGGGTGCACAGTCCATGCTGGTGCAGCAGAGAGCATCTCATCATAATACACTCATTGTCAAAAAAAATCAAGCACCTTTAAAGAGTTGTTGTTTTGCTACAAAACTCGGCATACAGTTACATCTCAGGCAGATATGCAAATTATTAGAGTTGTGGTGGGATTAGTTGAATGGTCTTGCCACCTGAGGCCCTAAAAGTGGTTCCACCCTTGGCCTTTAAAAAGGCTCTCGACGGCTACTTGTGTGTAGTGGGCCTCTTTTTTCACTTGTGTAAAGCTTGTTAACCACTAGATGCTGCTACGATGCTATAAAAAAGGATTTCGCCCAGTTGACAATTTAAGAGGGGGTGCATTATTGGAATGAAAGACACTGGATGGTCATATCGACGAATTGCCCTTCACTTGGGCCCTTCTGACCAGACTGTTAGGAGGTGTTGGGAACAATGGATGTGTGAGGGCATATAAGGTGACCCGGCTCAGAATGTCCTCAACAGACGATCAGTAGAGAGGATCGTCAGACAAGCATGGGCAGCTTCAATTATTTCATTGTCTGTTTTCAGTGACAGGTGGCACCATCATTAAAGACCCCTGTATCTGTCGGAACTATTACCAGGCATTTAACTGAAGGACAGTTGCTCTCACAGTGCCCATTGCATGTATTGCCTTTGACACACACCCTCCATTTGCAGTGGTGTTGTGAACGAAATTGGACTTCTATGTAATGGGACTGGGTTGTCTTTAGTGACAAATCCAGCTTTAGTTTGGACGCTGACGATGGCTGTGTTTGTGTCTGGAGATCTCGTGGTGAGCACCTCAATCTTGCCTTTGTTGTGGAGCTGCACACTCCCTCCATTGCTGGTGTGATAGTCTAGGGGACCATATCATGCAACAGTCAGTCACCCGTAGTAGTAATACGAGGGACAATGACAGCTCAGCGATATCTTCAGGGCATCCTGCAGCCACATGTGTTCCTGTCATGGCGGCTTCCAAGAGGCATTTTCCAGCAAAGTAATGCTTGATTGTACACAGCAAGCATGTCACAGGAATGTCTCCACAACATTACTTCCATGGCCTGCCCGGTCACCAGATTTATCGCCAAAAGAACATGTATGGGACCATCTGGGATACCAAATTTGACAGCCTATGAGTTAGCACGATCTAAGGTCTCAGTTGCAGTAAATGTAGTGAGATATGATGCAGGAAACCATACAGAAGCTGTATCTCTCCTTGCTCACCCATATCACATCTTGCATCCAAGCCAGAGGCGGTACAACAGGGTACTAGAGCCTCCATGCACGCCCATATCACATCTTGCATCCAAGCTAGAGGCGGTACAACAGGGTACTAGAACCTCCATGCCTGCCTGTATCACATCTTACATCCAAGCTAGAGGCGGTACAGCAGGGTACTACAGCCTCCATGCCCGCCCGTATGACATCTTGTATCCAAGTTATAATAGGGTACCAGAGCCTCCATGCCTGCCCGTATCACATCTTACATCCAAGCTAGAGGCGGTACAACAGAGTACTAGAGCCTCTATACCCGCCCATATCACATCTTGCATCCAAGCTAGAGGTGGTGCAACAGGGTACTAGAGCCTCCATACCCACCCGTATCACATCTTGTATCCAAGCTAGAGGTGGTACAACAGGGTACTAAAGCCTCCATGCCCGCCTGTATCAAATCTTGTATCCAAGTTATAACAGGGTACAAGAGCTTCCATGCCTGCCCGTATCACATCTTACATCCAAGCTAGAGGTGGCACAACAGGGTACTAGAGCCTCCATACCCGCCCGAATGACATTTTACATCCAAGCTAGAGGTGGTGCAACAGGGTACTAGAGCCTCCATACCCGACCGTATCACATTTTGTATCCAAGCTAGAGGTGGCACAACAGGGTACTAAAGCTTCCATGCCCACCCATATCACATCTTGTATCCAAGCTGGAGGTGGTACAACAGTGTACTAGAACTTCTATGCCCATCCGCATCACATCTTATATCCAAGTTAGGGGCGGTACAACAGGGTACTAGAGCCTCCATGCCCATCCACATCACATTTTATATCCAAGCTAGAGGGGGTACAACAGGGTACTAGAGCCTCTCTTCAGTTTTCTGCAATAAATGATCCTTTTGCTCTGATATTGTAACCACTTACTTATATCAACATTACAATCACACATAGAAAGTTTCACATGATTCCGGCAACTCCTTCTAAGGGCTTGATTTTTTTTGGCAATGAGTGTACATAATTTTCCCTGTGGTGGTGCTGTACTTGTTACTAGCTTTCCCTATAGATTATGGCAGATTACTGGGGATCCCAGCAGATTAAAAGCAAAACAAAATGGTTTTAAAAACCGGACAACCCTGCAATATGTATAATACAATATATTATCTTATACACATACTGTTTATTATACAAATCATTAGGTTAAATGATTACATTTAACATCAACAATCCAATACACAAGTGCCTTTTGACAAATACGAAGGTCAGCAAGGAGGCACGTCAACTTGAAGAGATGATCCACGAACTTTGTGAACATCTGGTATTGACTTCAGATATACTGCGTTACATTCAATAGGACCATTCTTGGGAATGTTTCAAGGCAATATTTTCTAACATAGTTGTATGCTGCTTGTTTGGTCTGACATTAAAGCAATTTATTATGTACAGATGCAAAGCACGGGGTTTTGGAGAGTCAAAGGTTTATGTAATAACCCTCATTACACAACACAATGAGAGACGTATAGACAGAAAGTATCCGGTGTTCAAGTCACCTTGTCATTTCTGGAATTGTACAAAGGCTAAATGAGAGCCTCATTGTACGTATGGGAACTGTGTTCAAAGTGTACGTGCATACCATCATCTTGTGGGAACTGACCATCTCTATAGTTCATGTACTTTATCTGATCTCATCAGTGAGTTAAAGGAGTTTCCTACTTTATGGTATATTTACAGAATATGAATATCCTCTGACATTTTGAAAAGTTGATGCGGGGCGCGTACAGCGGATACAGAGTGGTAAGTATCGGGCTTTTGGGGGGCGCTGTGGCGGACTCCACTGCGATATTCCGCTGGCGGAGTCTGTCACGGCCGTGGGCATAAGCCCTAAGTAGGACCAATAGAATGTTGTAATAAATATGTATCATCATGTTAACATGTTTCCCTTTCCTGTTGTTGTATTAAACCAGGCAGCTCACAACAGCTAGATACAGTATAAAGCAGTATAGTAATTGCTGATGGACCCACCTGAATACAGAAACTACTGAGTGCATACTGATATCAGAGGCCAATCTTGGATATAAATATTTACTCAACACAATAAAAGCCATGACTGCTGCAACTGTTTGCGTGCCATTAGTCTAATTAGGCTAGTAGCAGTGTTTCCACTTACCACTATGATATAGTGAAAGGGATTAGAGTTGGTCAAAATATTTCCATGAAAGATTTACAAACTTCATCTGCTTGCTGGGGTGACATTGTAGCTTGCCGCTGTGTCATGTAAGCTGTATTAGCTTCACGGTGGAGTTGAACCCTCTGTGGTGACATGTTTGCACGACAGCAATGGTTTGTTTCACACGGGACAACGGTTGACGATTAGATGAAGGCTGGACTGGTGTTGGCGGCATCACCACTTGAGATGACATGATATCACGTTCAGGAGATGTGGAGATGTGAACATAGCGGTGAAGGACTATGCTTCCATGCTGTTGGTCAGTATGCATCGCCAACTTTGTATGTGAACAGGTGTGAGGTGTCATTTATTGGGGTCTCTACATAGGTGTGCAGCTGTCTCACAACCAGCTACATACTGCTGGACTGAGTACTGCTGTATCCATAGCAACTGAGGCCGCAGGGGTTTGTGGGGTATGTAGTCCACCCATAATCTCTTATTCAGTGCACAAGGATAAAGGACCCGTGATGACATTACTGTCATGTGATCAGGAGCGGAGCTCAGAGACCTGGTGACTGATCACATGATGGTGACATCATCACATGTAGCTCACACGGTAACTCCTCACTCACAGACAGGTGGTCGTTAGTATTTTGATTACGTTTGTCTATAACTGTGACTTCATCTAGTTATCTATCTATCAAATTTATAAAGAAAATTGATTGGGTGCTCGCAGGGTAAGGTGCAAATAAGTGTTGGATAGAAAGCACTTACAGTATAATAGGTCTTACTTCTGGAGACCTCCCAAAAGGATTCCCAAGAAGAGTACTTGTCTTTAACCCTTTGCAATCCAATTTTTGTTTCTGGGTTTCCTAGGGGGCTCTCTCTTTCTGCCATTATACAATGGCGCCACCTGCTGGCTAGAGCCAGTACTGTGGTATGGGACATGCTGGAGAGGCCCCCCGACAACAGAGCGGACAGTAATATACAGTAAGAAGACCATGCCGGACGTCTTCTGACATCAAATCTGTACAGCCTTCAATCAAAATGTCTTCAGACATCAGACAGTGGATTGGAATGAGTTAAAGTTCAATAAAAATGTAATATTCCAAAAGACAAGG
This sequence comes from Eleutherodactylus coqui, assembly GCF_035609145.1. Classification (NCBI taxonomy): domain Eukaryota; kingdom Metazoa; phylum Chordata; class Amphibia; order Anura; family Eleutherodactylidae; genus Eleutherodactylus; species Eleutherodactylus coqui. Next base: position 84,755,136 of record NC_089837.1, on the reverse strand, counting down.
TACAGAAATAGATAAGGTTTGTGATGCATTTCGGAGCTTCTGCTGATCCTTTGTCAAGCAATTCCTTAAGGTTTTCTGTTCCTATATCTTATATCTACGGTATATATCTATCTTATATCTATTTATCTATCTTATATCTACGGTATCTATCTATCTATCTCATATCTATCTCATATCTATCTCATATCTATCTATCTATCTCATATCTATCTCATATCTATCTCATATCTATCTCATATCTATCTATCTATCTATCTATCTATCTCATATCTATCTATCTATCTATCTCATATCTATCTCATATCTTTCTATCTATCTATCTCATTATCTATCTATCTATCTCTCTATCTCATATCTATCTATCTATCTATCTATCTATCTATCTATCTATCTATCTATCTATCTATCTATCTCTCTATCTCATATCTATCTATCTATCTATCTATCTATCTATCTATCTATCTATCTATCTATCTATCTATCTATCTATCTATCTCTCTATCTCATATCTATCTATCTATCTCTCTATCTCATATCTATCTATCTATCTATCCCATATCTATCTATCCCATATCTATCTATTTTTGTTTCTTACTATTGGTGTATAACTGCATATCTTCTCCGCTGTATATGGAATTTCAGCAATGGGAATTATGATTAGAATACTTCTTATTTACTTTATAAGAGCTGCGGCCCTGCAGTAGGTATTTCTATGATTAGCTGCGATTTCTCTGGAGACTTCTGTAATCACGCTGGCTGTTCACAAGACAAATTGAAACTGGCATAAGGATTTTGTTTTCGTTGATTTTCCCGTGGTTCCTTGGTGCAGGGAATGGTGTGGGACAGATCCGATGGGGATGATAAATTCTTTTATGCACTTGCAATAAATATTCAGCTATTAAGTATTGTTGCTATTTCTAGAATGTTATAAATGGAGAGCAACTAGACACAAAAATGTGAAGCTGTCATGACACCAAGTAGTAGGGTACCTAAAGGCTGATTTACACGCAACGATTATCACTCAAAATTTGTCCAAACTACGGCTTTTGAGCAATAGCCGTTGCGTGTAAATGTGTGTCCATCGTGCACTTACCATAAACCCTTCGTCCATCACTGAGTTTAGGTCAGGAAAAAAGCCATCGTCTCTGATAAGAGGGTCAGCATGCTGAGTTCTCTGTGGGCAGCGCTGATAGCATTGTATGCAGCCGACAGTCCACAGCAGAACAAAAGCTGTGTATTTAGAGAACAGACCACCCACTGTTCTCTAAATACATGCAAATGAAGCAAGTTAGCTACTAATGGGCTGATTAGCCTATTAGTACCTAATGCAAAATGATCGCTCAAAACTGTCAGTTTCAGACAAATTTTGAGCGATCATCTTTGCGTGTAAATGGACCTTAAGACTCTTCTTTAACGTGACCCTGCAAACCTGGAGACTCTCAGATGGCCACACTGCTTCTCTAACTAGCTAATGCAATCTATACAGTAGTTTATATATATAGTATATAGTTTGTATATAGCAGTCTAAGCTATATACAAAGCTATTGGCTTGAAAAAGGTGCTAATGTAAGCACAGAAACGCGTTGCCTGTTATATTAAAGCTTTGGATTGTACCAGAGAGGTTTTTTTCTAATAGAGCCTTAGTTGCATATGATCAACCTTGACACGGATGCCATATGGAATATAATTTGGGAAATCTGCATCGGACTAGAGATGAGCGAGTATACTCGCTAAGGCACATTACTCGAGTGGGAAGTGCCTTAGCCGAGTATCTCCCCGCTCGTCTCTAAAGATTCGGAGGCCGCCACAGGTGACAGGTGAGTTGCGGGGGGGAGCGGGCGGGAGAGAGGGAGATCTCCCCTCCGTTCCTCCCCACTCTCCCCGCCCCCCGAATCTTTAGAGATGAGCGGTGAGATACTCGATCGAGTAATGTGCCTTAGCGAGTATACTCGCTCATCTCTACATGGGACTAATCTATGTGCAGATCAATGGAATCCACGGATTTACACTATGCAGATTTTTAATACTAACATAGTAAATTATGCCGAAAAAAGACATAGGTCCATCCAGTTATTAATCCCCAATGTTGATCCAGAGGAAGGGAAAAAAAAACAATTAGGTAGAAGCCAATTTTCCCCATTTAGGGGAAAAAAAATTCCTCTGCGCCTTCAATCTGGCAGTCAAAATAATCCCCGGATCCCTGACCCTTCTGAAGTAATCAGTGACTATAGCATATAATCTTATATCACTCAAGAAAGGTATCCAGCCCTCTCTTGAGCTCTATTGAGTTCTATATGTCAGTGTAGAAACCTTCTTTCTTCTAGAAAACAGGTGTCAAACACAAGGCCAGCGGGCCAAATATGGCCTGCCGCCTCATTTTATGTGGCCAAGTGTGCCAACGGCCGATTACCACTAAAGTGATTACCGGCAGAGTGCCACAGCTCCCCGCTGGTAATTACACTGGCAGTGCTGAACCCAGTGCACACTCTGGCGTCAGTGTGCAGCCAGGATCCTACTTCCCTGAGTCCTCTGCTCCTCAAGAGAGAGGACAAGGGAGGAAGCGTTCCAGGGTCACACACTGATGTCATTGTGCACCCGGGCTCAGTGCGAGCAGAGGACGAGTGTCGCTGACTATGGGAACTATTAGTACTGTGGGGTTAATATTACTGAGGGGGTTATTACTACTGAGGGGATTAATAGTACTGAGGGGGTTAATATTACTGAGGGGGATGATATTACTAAGGGGGATAATATTACTGAGGGGGTTAATATTACTGTGGGGTTAATATTACTGTTGGGTTATTATTACTGTACTGAGGGGAGTAATATTACTGAGGGCGTTAATATTAGTGTGGGGTTAATATTACTGAGGGGGTTAATATTATTACTGTGGGGTTCGCTATTGCTATTACTACTGGGGCCTCTGTGGGGTACCCTGTTACTACTGGGGCCACTGTGGGGGTCGCTAATGCTACTGGGGCCACTGTAGGATACCCTGTTTCTACTGGGGCCACTGTGGGGGTTGCTATCACTACTGGGGCCACTGTGGGGGTTGCTATTACTACTTGGGCCACTGTGGGGGTCACTATTAGTACTGTGGCCACTGTGGGGGTCACTATAACTACTAAGGCTACTGTGGGGGTCGCTATTACTACTGGGGCCACTGTGGAGTACCCTGTTACTACTGGGACTACTGTGGGGGTCACTATTACTATTGGGGCCTCTGTGGGGTACCCTATTACTACTGGAGCCACTGTGGGGATCACTAATGCTACTGGAGCCACTGTGGGGTACCCTGTTACTGCTGGGGCCACTGTGGGGATCGCTATTTCTACTGGGGCCACTGTGGGGGTTGCTATTTCTACTGGGGCCACTGTAGGGGTCACTATTACTACTGATGCCACTGTGGGGGTCGCTATTACTACTGGGGCCACTGTGGGAGTCGTTATTACTAATTGGGCCTAATTGGGCCCATTACACTATGGGGTACCCTGTTACTACTGAGGCCACTATGAGGGCCACTATTACTACTAGGGCACTATACGGGTCACTATTAAGGTTCGATCACATGGGCATAATTGTATTTCAGTTGCAAAAATACGCTACGTATTTGCACAATCGAAAATTGATTATGCCTGCGTATTTGAGTTTGACACCCCTGCTTTAGATATAGAGGGCGCCTCCTTGTTACTGTCACAGTCTTGGGTATAAATAAATGATGGGAGAGATCTCTGCATTGTCCCCTGATATATCTATACATGGTTATTCATAGTGTGAACAAGTCCTAGATATGATCCAAAATAGCATCCTCTATTGCCCTAATCTACTGAATATGGATCCCGAATGGGTTATTTATTTTTCTTTACCATATGACAGATGTAATTATTTCAAGTCTCCATTGACAATTCGGTATCCAATGATGCATGTGTTTGTAAGGAGCTCCTAATTATGAAATGGGGTCATAAGGGAGCATTCTTATTAAACGGACCATGAGGGGCAATTGGGCATTCTTATTAAATGGGGTATTATTACAAAACAGGATCATGAGGGGCATGTTCACTAAACCTGTTCCATGAGACGCTATGGGGCGTTATTAAATGGAGCATCATCACTAAGCAGCTCATGAGTGGCATTATTATTACTGTTTGGGTGTCACTGAAGGGCACTATAATGGGAAGTAGAGGGTGTGGCTTTGCGTAAAAGGCGCTTTGCTTGTCACAAAAAAATTGTCAGTACACGTGCTGCTACAGCTGTCCCTCTTTTCCTTGTTCAAAAGTTTAGAGTTTTGAGTAACTATGAAGGTGAATACAGAAGAACTGACCAAGTATGTGAGTGCTAACACAATAACCCTGATATGGCGACTTCACATGTCCTTCATTTATAATACACCATTTGACTTCTAGACCTTATCAGAGAGTCCAGGTTACTGTTTACATCTGTTTCAATTTAATTTTCAGACTGAAGTTTTCTGGCCGTTTTCCTATAAACAATTCATTTTCCTCGTTGGACCAAAATCAGATGATATTGACTATGCTGTAGAAAAAATGGCCAATGGGGAATCCATTAAACGCTGCTCATCACTCAGAATGTGGGTTTCCTAAAAACATTGTTAGCTCTGTGTTGAGGGAAGCTTAAATTTGATATGTGGTCTCCATTAAATTTTGCTGTTTCATTCAAGTAATGGGAACAGCGTGAAATACTAGATGCCAAGAAACAAAAATATACAATTCTGAATTAGTAGAATATACTGTAGTGGGCAGAAAGTAGAGAATAGGCTTGTGGGAAATGCGGTTACTGGACCTGTTCTGCTTAGCACCTTCAGAATTAACCTTTTCTCAGTTAGTCTTGTTTCACACACTGACGGAATGCAGTCGTATGTTACTGTCCTCGTTCCGGTTAGTCAACATTTATTGTAAAATTAAGTAATTCGGAAGCAAATCATTCCCATCCTGTATAATTGCTTTCTATGTCTGATAGGTCACGGCTGAAACCCATTTGCTGCAGATGCAAATAATATGTATAATGTCGCCTTCCAATAGGTGGCGCTGCAGAGGTATTCTTCCATCTCCCTTATTTGCATATTACCCAGAGGAGCATGAATGGCCTTTTGAGTCTCCTCACTTACCTTCTCAGTGCTCTCCCTAAGGAGAAAAGATAGCGTTTCTGACACAATAATATGTATAACACACATCATATCTGGTACCAGATCCTTGTCTACATCTCTGCTCTCGTGGACCCGGTGACAAACCAAGACAGAAGTTCTTTATGTCACTACGATTTGATCCGTTCTCACGTTCTGCCTAGAACAATGAATCTGGTGGAGACTACAATGTAATTTCAGCTGGTAGCTTAGAAAGCAGTAAAACCTACAGACACCTGAGCACTGAGCATTATACTGCTCAAATAGATGATTCCTAACACATTCAACACAGGATGTTCATTTATGAGGAGCTTCGGCGTAATCTGGGTTCATTACCTGCTGCAGGAAATGGATTTGGCTCATAAAATGTGATATTTGTAGCAAAGCTGTCATATACTTGGGTTTTACTCAGAAACCACGTCCTGTTTACCAATAAATACATTCTCATTGGTGTTTTTATCTTGCAATTATTGATGTCGTGAATCACATCACACTTATCTCTCCGCTTCACTTACCATCAGTGGTGGAGAACAGTTTATGAAGAAAGAGAAGTAAAAGAAATGATATATCAATATGTAGTCACCCAAAGTTGTTACTACATAAGTATTGTATATAGTTTTGTAACATTGTCATTTTGTAACATAGTTGTGTTTCCCTTTAAGAATTTTCACTAGAATGTCATTGGTATAATTAGAGAAGCCTAAAACCCCCAGAACCAGAAGGTAGACTAGGTTCCTGTCTAGTGCTCATAGAAGAACCCAGAGTCCATATATACACCCGCACACTTCCGGAGAGTTCAGTCTAGTGTAGTTAGTCAGTGAAGAGTTAAGCTCTATTTACACGGGGCGAATGTCGGGCACGCGATGCCCGACACTCGTCCATGCATGTACTAGCTCACATGTACTAGCTGTTGCACAGGAGCGAGTATCGTTGCTTCACAGCAGGGTGGCTGCAGAAGATTTCTCTCCTCACGCTCCCCTGCCCCTCTCCATTCACTTAAAGGGGTTGTCTCGCGGCAAACATCAAAATTTTACATTAACCCATTCCCCCTGTCACCCCCCTGGCATAAAATAGCATTTTAAAGCGGTTTTTAAACCGCTTGCTACTCACCGATGTGATGAAAGATGAACTTATAAAATTCTTCTGCCTAAGATGGCCGCCGGTCCTTTCCCAGGGATGCACTGCGGTTTTCTCCCATGGTGCACCGCGGGTCTTCTCCCATGGTCCACCATGGGCTCTGTGCGTTCCATTGCCGATTCCAGCCTCCTGATTGGCTGGAATCGGCACACGTGACAGGGCGGAGCTACGCGATGACGCGCAGAAGGGGGCGGAGCCAGAACGCTGCTCGTGCCCGGACCGTCCAGAAGGGAGAAGACCCTTCTGCGCAAGCGCGTCTAAAAAAGCAAGAAGACGCCAGCAACGGAGCAGGTAAGTGAATAACTTCTGTATGGCTCATATTTAATGCACGATGTATATTACAAAGTGCATTAATATGGCCATACAGAAGTGTATAACCCCACTTGCTTTCGTGAGACAACCCCTTTAACACAGCGGACGCTCAGTACTGAACAGCTGCTTGAAAAAGGTTATGATTTGCTGAAATGTGCAGCGTCACTCTCACTGTATTGATGAAAGATTGTTTGCTGCATTTGTACAATGCTACTACGGTACTGGCGCCTACAGACTGTTTGCCTAATTTTTACTGTGCCATAACTCTTCAAGATGGTGCTGACACAAGAACTTCAGTTAAAAAACGAGAGGAGACAAAGCCTTTCATAGAAGCTCTGGGCAGGAAGAGAAGTCCCACCCAGGGGTGGATACTTTGTCATTTGGCGCCAAAGCCCTACAAGAAAGAAGCTGTCTGAGAGAGACGCTTGCTGAGAAGACACCTGATATACTGTGCTGCGCTGCAAAGAACATTATGGCAACTGGAGGAAGACCCGCAGACTATACACCTTAGGATGCCCAGTGGTTATTTAGAGATGAGCCTGAACTCCAGGAATACCTCCTGGAACAGCATGGACTTGCCATAATGGCCACTACTGCTACCACTACAGCTTGAGTTCAGTAGGAACTAAAGCTTGCTGCTGATGCCCAGCCATATGCCATTGCTGCAGCCCAACCACCACAGTCTACACCAACCTGGATAGTTGTATCTGAAGAGTGGCTCCTAGCAGACCTTTCTCGCAGCGGGATGTGGTACTGTGCCCCTGCAGAGGCCTGCGGCTTACCCGCACCAGGCTCTTCTATGCGCCGGCTGCCAGCGCATGCGCAGAGAGGAGCTGGCCCGTCACCAGTGACATTTCTGTGTGGGCCTCTGCGAGACCCGCACAGAAATAGAACATGCCGAAATTTGTTTTCCGCCCGTGTTTTCATGTGTACAAATCACGTCCGTCTGCCTAGGATTGCATTGCAAAATGCAAATTGCATTGCAAAATGCAATCCTATGCAGGCGGACACGGGTGGAAATTCTATGGGAAATTCCGCCGCGGAATTTCCGCCCGTGTGTAGGGAGCTTAAGCCAACTTTCCAAAGCCTTGTTTGATAGATCATTGGCTGGACAACTAATGCTTTCTCCGCTTCCAGAATGGATTTATCCACCCGCCATAGAGAATACCTACGCTGCTCCGGCTGGAGCAGCCTCACCTTCCATTTGCACTCTGATCATGTCTAACCTTCCAGAGAATGACGACAACTTGGAGCCTGTACCCCAGCGAACACCTAGCCTCTTGCCAGAAATGGTGCCAACGTTGAAGCATGACCCAGAACCTGGTTTATGACTACCGAGAATCTCTTTTTCTGAATGGTGACAGATGCAGAGAGAAAAGGTCGTACAGGAAAATAAGACAATGTTGCTGCAATGGACAGCTGATTTAAAGTTCTCCATACAGAGGGGGTATGGATTCCTTAGACAAAGTAACACGCGCTGGTGAATCGCAGGTCAATAAAATGCCCTGACCTGCCAGAATATCTACACAATCTACAAGTGGGTGAGTTGGAGTACTACACTAGAATGGAGAGTGAGAGAAGTCCATGAGCCGCAGGGCTTGTCTGTCTACTTAGGCATCCTTATGCCCCACCTGAATTAAGGGTCCATCTACCTCCACTCCACAAACCATGCTGGATGTATATAACCTCTGCACCAGCTACTACAAAGCCCATGCCTGCCACTATTGCTGTACCAGAGCCCAATCCAGAGTTTGCATCTAAAGCTACTGCTATGGAAAATGTATCCCCTCTGAGGGTTGAATCTCCTATGCACCCAGACTTTGAGGTGTACCAAATGGGAGACTGGGAAAGTTCTTTTAGTTCTTTCAGCTTTTCTGAATCCCCTAGTTCTACAGAGTTCACCACGTCTGATGTGAAGGCGGAAGAGGAAGTCATCAATGGAGACACCCAGGCCCAAATTTCCTAATAAAGAAACACAGAGAGCATGTATTGATGCAAAGAATTTGCACCGTCACTATGATGCGAGTGTTAAGAGGAGGAAGTAAACAAACTCATGGCCTCAATGAGATAAACACCGACCCTTCTTTGGCCCCTATGGGCTGCATTACTAAACTCCTGAACTATCTTGTTTTGTTATGTTGCTAGCTAAGAAAAACTAATAATGCTGTTAGGTTGTACTTCTGGGACCTGTAGTACTATGGGTTTTCACATTTCCATAGGTGTGGCATGATTGAGCTGGCTGGCTGTGGTGTTCTGCAGCCAGCCAATCATCGCCGGTCTGTTGCATATAAATATCAGCCCTCTGGCTTGAGGGAGCTGGTGTTTCTCATTCTCCCTTGTGTTTGCATTTATGCTTGTTGCTCTGTGGGTGTGATTTGTGATGTCTTCTGTGTGTTGGAGCTGGTTGTCAGACATGGGGTGTGAACAGTCCTATTCTGTTGTGTATGCGTTCTATGCTGTGTTAGTGTGAACTGTGTCCTGTGCTGCTTGGATCATTTACCATCTCTGAGCTAGATAGGTCTTTGGGTTCCAGCGTGGGGCGTCCCTGTGGGGACGATATACCTGCTTACAAGCAGGTTTCCTTGGGTTACTTGTCTTGTTAGAGTAGGGACCCGCTAGCCAATGAGGACCCTTAAAGTGGGCTTGTGGGCTTAAGTGACTTGGCCAATCCATGAACTAATACCTTGTGTATTCTTTAGCAGCTCCACCTGTTATGTGTGCAGGTATGTATGTTGCATGCCTTGGGTTATTTGTCAGACATTGTTTATGTCTGTATTCTGTCCTATATCTCTTCCACCCATCCACTGGTTGTTGGATGCCCAGTTCATGTTTATTTGTCCTACCTGTCCGTTAGTGGGTGGATGCCCGAGAATTATCCTTCTCCATTTGTCCGTTGGTAGGTGGACGTTAGGGTCTTGTTTGTCTGTCTGTCTGTTCCTGCGTTTAGCTACCTGTAAACAGGCTGACACATCCATTCTGACTGCATTAATACCAAGTGACCTTAGGTTTCTGTTGGCAGTCCAGGACGAACATAGCAAATGCAATCGCTGAACTGAGTGATCACTTTAAAAATGTAAAGGAGCCATCTTTTTATTCCAGATTTTATTATATGGGATGACAAGAACTCAGACACATTCCGCCTGGTGCCGTACATTCTTTATGGTCTGTCTCTGTGCCTTGAACTGCAATCAGGAATGAAGTAAAGAAATACTTGCAAATAATGGGATGCATAGCTCAAAAGGAGCATTTTGTTCTTCCACGCTTAAAACTTTTCTAAAACAGCTGAAACAGAAATCTTGTGTTTTGGGGTCTAAACGCCATTGTAACAAATTTTGGACTTTGGGACCCCATGCCATTGTAATTTAAAATGTTAATTATCGTCTAGAGATTGTGAAAGTGCAGTTAGCAGAGTGACCAGCAGAGAACTCCAAAGCTGTCATACTGCTAAATGAGAGAGAACACCTGTGTGGTGGGGCAGGAAGGAAACAAAAGCTTTGATTCCTGCCACACTCATGGCTCCTGAGTTATCCTCAATGCTGGAGGAAACTGTCCTCTCTTGGATGAAGGCATGTTAGATCCCATAGAGGAGCATGTATAGAGACCTGCTGCCCTGAGATAACTCCTGGAATGGACATATGTTTGCGGCACTAGAAGCCGAAGGTCTTGACAGGGAAAGACGCCCCTGAGATGACTTCTTGAATGGAATGATAATGATGGACTGTATAACGTGTATGCTATGACAGTAATAATAGCATGAAGCCTGTACTGATATCTGTCTTATGTTCAAAATAAATGGACTTGCTTTATTTTCACCGAAAACCGGCCTGGATCTTTTCTGAGTGTCGCCAACTGTCTCAGAGTAAAAGACAGCGATCCTGAGTGGGTGATAATCCCCAAGATTGTCACAAGATATAACGTGAATGTTTTGATAAGTAACTGAAATGTTTTATCATTCTATTTTGTAGTTAAAGGTCGTCCTGAGCTCAATGACAAAAATAATAGTGCCCGACCTTAATTTTTGGTAGTTTAATTAACCTGTACATATGCAGGCAAGTTTAAGAAAAGTAGGTACTATGTACTTGTTGGACCTTTTAAGGTCTATCCAGATTGACAGTCTGTAGGGAGAGGTTTCGAATTGGTCTCATAGTTTGCGCGAGATCCAGGGTTCTGCCCTAACTCCCCACTGTTTCACAACTTTCAAGTTGTTTTGTGTACTTCTACACCCCGCAGTTGGCAACTGTAGATAAAGGTATTAAACCCCACAGATGGAAATTTTAATAATTTGAGATGCTTATAGACTTTGTATTTGTATTTTGAACATATGTACCTTGGACGATCAAAATTAAAGAACCTGACGTACAACTGTAATCAAGCGCGAGAACAACTCATGGTAAAAAAAAAGGGGTAATTGAAGTGACTTAAAGTTGTCACCACGTAAGTATTGTACATAGCTTTGTAAAAGTGTTATTTTGTAATTTAGGTTTGTTTCCCTTTAAGAATTTTCACTAAAATGTATTTGGTAATTGGAGAATCAACGAACCCCAAACCCCTAGAATCAGAAGGTAGAATATACTGTATAACAAAATAAAAATAAAATAGAAGGTTCCTGTATAGTCCCTAAGCCCTCTGCTCATGGAAGGAGCCAGAGTCCATATATACACCCACTCAGTTCTGGAGAGTTCAGTCTGGAGTAGTTAGTAGTTAGTCAGTGAAGAGTTAGTGAGTAAGAAACCAAGATAGTGGTGAAGGAGAGACATAGATATTATTGGGAGAAAAAAAGGTAGAAACAAGAAACAGGAAAAAAAATAAGAAAAAGAAACACTTTTTTGCCCCAAATCTTAGGAAAAAGGTGCCAGATACAATGCGTCATACTAAGCACAGTATGTCTAGTCACCAAACTTCTGGATTTCAGATGTAAATGAAAATTATACTGTACTTGGACGTTGCCTTGAAATCTCTGAATAAACATAAGTTATATTGTTTCACTGTTACCCTGGAGCTCCTTCCCACTAGGAACATATGCACTAAACTACAGGGTCAGGGACTATAACCACCATCATCTTTATTTGTAGCATGATCAGGTGGGAGTGCAACCAACAAGCTGTCCCTCACTCCAGTCTACTACAAACCGGTGTCACGCATTACAGCCACCATTACTTACACTTGTAACCTAGTCGAATGGGAGTCAAAATATATAGCCACCATGAACCCGAGCCTGCTTCCCCTACCCTGGTTGTTGCAAATAGACAAAATTGTACAATATATACTCTTTGTGGAAAAAAATCAATCACCCAGAAGCATTGGTTTTTTTGATGCAAAACTCGACATGCAGTTAAATTTCAGGCAGATATAGAAATGATTAGAGTTGTGGTGTGATTAGATGAACGGTCTTGTCACCTGAGGCCCTAAAAGTGGTTCCACTCATAGACTATAAAAAGGTTCTCAGAAGCTACTTGTGTGTAGCGGACCTCTTTTTCTGCTTGCATAGAGTTTGTGGTCAACTAGACGCAATAAAAGAGATTTTGCCCAGTTAAAAGTGTTTGAGAGGAGGCGAATTATTGGAATACGAGAAACTGGATGGTCGTATCGACAAGTTGCCTGACACCCGGGCCGTTCTGACAAGTATGTTAGGTGGTGTTGGGACCAGTGAATATATGAGGGCATGCATACAAGGCGACCAGGCTCAGAACACCCTCGACAGATAACCTGTAGAGAGTATTGTCTGATCGTCCAACAAGCATAGTTGCCACCATCATTTCTGGCTTCTGTGCCTTTTGGAACCATTTCCAGGTGCTTGGCTGAAGGACATTTGGTTTCACAGCTGCCATTATGTATACTGCCTTTGACTTCATCGTCACTTCTGTTTGCAGTGGTGTCATGAATGACAAAACTAGACTTCTATGGAGTGGAACTGGGTTATCTTCAGTGATTAAATACAGATTTAGCTTGTGAATTCACGACCGCTGTGTTCATCTCTGGAGACCCGGGCGTGAGTGCCTCAATCTTGATTTTGCTGTGGAGTGGTACACTGCCAACCCTGCAGGCGTGATGGCCTGAGGTCCAGCGCATACGACAGTCGGTCACCCCAACTAGTGGTAAAAGGGACAATGACAGCTCAGCGATATTTTTACATCAACCTGCTTCCAATAGGCATTTTCCATCAGGATAATGCTCGGCTGCGCACAGAAGCTGCATAAAAGATCAGCGATGAAGCTCATTGTGCAGATTAAACAGCGGCCGTTCAATAGCCAATGGCCGCAGTGTTATCTCAATGGAGGGGGAGCGAGAGGAGAGAAATCTCCTGCACTGCCCCCTGCTGGCCACTCCGTGAGTGAGACAGCTCTGCTAGCTCCCGTGCAGGAGCATGGGAACGTGGAGACACAGGGAGGAGTGTCGGGCATCGTTTGCCCGACATTCGTCCCGTGTAAAAGGACCTTAATATTCAAGTGTTTACCCAGAAGACACAATAATCTTCTTCTGGTAGGTGAGGTGTTAGTAGTACAGGCTTCTGTTGCTAGCTGAATGTCTGCAGAAGCTGTGTGGGCAAACACGTGACTAATTCTTCCATCATGACCATGCAGCTGCCCGCACAGAAGTTAAAGGGGTTGTCTCGCGGCAGCAAGTGGGGTTATACACTTCTGTATGGCCATATTAATGCACTTTGTAATGTACATCGTGCATTAAATATGAGCCATACAGAAGTTATTCACTTACCTGCTCCGTTGCTGGCGTCCCCATCTCCATGGATCCGTCTAATTCTGATGTCTTCTTGCTTTTTTAGACGCACTTGCGCTGTGCGGTCTTCTCCCCTTCTCCTAGGTCCAGGCACGAGCGGCGTTCTGGCTCCGCCCTCTACGTGTCATCGCGTAGCTCCGCCCCGTGTGCCGATTCCAGCCAATCAGGAGGCTGGAATCGGCAATGGACCGCACAGAGCCCACGGTGCACCATGGGAAAGGACCCGTGGTGCATCGTGGGTGAAGATCCCGGCGGCCATCTTGGTGAAGGAAGAAGAAAGAAGAAGGAAGACGTTGCAGAGCGGGGATTCGGGTAAGTAATATGTATTTTTTTTTTTTTAACACATCCCTTGTGGTTGTCCTGCGCCGAACGGGGGGCCTATGGAAAAAAAAAAAAAAAAACGTTTCGGCGCAAGACAACCCCTTTAAGCATTTTCTGATAATATGGCAGGACACCCTCGCCTCACCCTCTTATTCACTCAATGTGACTTTTTTTTAACAAGTGCTTTGAACAGTGGCAAAGGAAACAAAATTTCACAGCTGCAGGTTGTTCATATGAATCAGCCATCACAAAACAGGCAAAAAATGAACACCGTACTGAAAAAAAAGTCGAATGCAACCTTCTCCAACAATGTCAGCTGGTACACCGCCTCAGAGAGGTTCAGCAGATTTTTACCTAGGAACAGAAGCCTGTAATACTAAGAGCCTGTGCACCAGAAGAAGATTCCCATTTCCTTTGGGTATCCCCTCATGTCTTTTCTTTAAGACGTTTCCTGATGCTTTCATCGTTAAAGTCCTAGCCCTTCTGCACAGCCAACTTTCTTTTCCCTTTGGATGGTGCTCCTACCCATAAGATGGTAGACTATCTACAAGATTTTTGAACAACCCAGAATAGCATGCTGGAGGAAAAAAATCCTTTGAAGGTGAACAACTTATCGAGGAAAGGAGTCAAAGAAGCATATCAAGAATTGCTGGTGCCGAAGCCAGAATCTAAAGTGCTCGGTTTTTGTTAGGGTTTCCCGCTCCCCAACCCCTTATTGCATAATTTTTTTCATATGCTACGGAATCTTAAAGCTGAAGATTCCAAAAGCCAAGATAGGTAACTGTAATCTTTGTAAATTTTCTACCATCTTCTGAACTCATATAGTCTTCAATAAATAAGTCTAATTTACCCACTAATTCATATAGATATATTTCTAGTTGAAATTGTGCTGATAGCGAAAGACCTTTCTAAACTGTTATTGAGAAATAGTTCAATTCCATCTGGGACACAGAGCAGATGTCAAATATATAAAACCTTAAAGGAAAAAAATGAGGAAATGTGAAAGAATTAGGAGTTTATGCCTAAATGAATAAAATATATTGAATGGAAGGTTACAAAAGTTGAAAGAACATCTGGAATTGCTTTCAATCACTTAGCATGTAATTCCCTAATATAGCCATAAATAATCATGTGATATCAAATTTCAATCATACAAAATGTTGCTTCAGGTTGGTCTTACTGAAAATAAGGACAAACATAATTATACAAGCTTCACATATCGCTTGATATTAGGGACTAATGATGCAGATAGTAGAGGTCTAACATTGGATGATCAAAGGGACCCTCCAGTTTTGGGACAAAATTTTGTCCTGGGATTGGAGGTGGCAGTTATGTTACTTGCTGTCGGTCTTCTGTGTTGATGCCACTCTGATCTGTTGGTTCCAGATCCCATTTTTATCGATCCAAGATGGCAAACGCAATCCTTAGACTACCTAATCCCCACAGTACATTGGTAGTGTTAGACTACCAATACACTATAGCTGCCCTCTGATTGGCCAGCCTGGACCATGCACTTCATCAGGCCACTGCTGGTGGATATCTCCACAGTAGTGATGTGCTGAAGTGTCCAGCATGTGCATGAAACGCGTTGTCTGTCTGCTGTCAAAATAAATGTAGTTTTATGCTTACCATATTTGACATTTCTACATGACGTAAAGCCTGCCAGCATTTACTTCCCTTCTACCAGCACTATCTACAGTATATGAGCAGACAACTCCTTCAAAAGTGTTTTTACAGCCGACATACTGCATAGAACTGTCCATCACTTGTACACATTTTTGACTCTTGCCCATTCCATACTTTTGGCATTTCAACAAACTGGATTTTTGGCTTTGCCATAATAATATAGAGAAGATATATGGCCCAGCTCTCGGGGAGTGGTCTGAAAAAGTCCAATAGTCATTTTGACATAATTGAAAGAAGACTATGGCCATTATTAAGGATGCATAGTGTTTGAAACACACTGGTTTTCTTTTCCGGGGACACGGTGTAATTTTAATTATGTCATAATAAAGCTTGCATTTTTAGACCACACTCCTAAGATGGATAATCTTCCATACATTGAGTTCTCTACTCGGTCAAGATGGGGTTCGCAGACCAGGTGATGCATATACAACAGATCTTGTTAGCTGTTTTTTTTGCTTTTTCCCATATTAAGCATTAATGTCTAGATGTGGGGGTGCAACTGATGGGATTCCCACTGATTCCTGAAAAAAAACACTGAGTTTTGTAAAATGCCACCCCGACCCATTGCTGTGCTGATATGGCAATCTAGCCACAGCTCCTATCTTCCAAAAGGTGGAAGGGTCCCAGGGATCTGATCCCAACCAATAAGACACTGAATAGTAATGTGGGAAAACCCGTTTAACAATGACTGGGAAATCAAAGCAAAGCCAGACTCCATGTACAGACAGCTGTTTCAGGGTATTTGCCCCTTACTTGTGTACAGTAGGTCTCTGGCTGGCTGGGTGAGCGGCCTATGAAATGGCGAAGAGTCTGGCTTTGGCTTATATTCCCATTCATCTTACAAAGCCTATTAAAAGTCAGCCATTGATATAATTTTAATATTAACTACCTTCTAAAAGATGGTGCTGATATTAAAAGTCTTACAATAGTTTCTCTTCTCAGCCAGCCATTACACTGAGATGGTATTACAACTTTATCATAGAGTATATTTTACCCCTCTGAAAGGCCAAAAAATGGCTATATACCCAAATTATTTGTGCTTTCAGTGTCAGTAGGGGGGCATGAGTCTTTGCTACTGTCTGTTGGATTGCTCTGCTTTACAGACCTTTTGGGCCAGGGTGCATAGGTTTACGATTGCTCATTTAACTTCGATTAGTCCCTTCAATCCCATCTAGGCAATTTTTGTCTACATAGATCCAGAAGAGGCCATTTGCGTACGAGACAGTAGAATGGATATGGATAGTCCTGCATATGGTGACAGTGACTGGACTTAAAACGATCCTGCAGATGTGGATTGCCCTGAACCTTTCTCCTTTTAAACTTTTTTTCAAGAAACTGGTGTATATAATGCAAATTGATTGGGTAGAAGCCTTGTTCAAACTGAGCCATATCACTGTATGTGAGTTGATTTGGATACTGTGAGCTGAGATGTTACTATGTATTGTTTTTTATATTATATGATAACGACTTCTCAGATGGAACATGACTTAATCGTTTGATAAATATCAATAAGGACATATCTATATATATAAGGCCTCATGTCCACGGGGAAAATCAGATCCGCTACGGATTCTACATGTAGAATCCGTAGCGGGTCCCTCCTGCCCCGCGGACATGAGCGCTGAAAATAACAATAAATGAGAATAAACTCACCTCCCATCCGCTCCGTTTCTTCTCTTCGCGGCGGCGTCATCTTCTCTCGTCGCGGCCGGATCTTCATTCTTCGGCTCGGCGGATGTGCATGATGACGTCGGTGACGTGCCCCGCGCATGCGCCGGGCCGAAGCAAAATGATCCGGCCGTGACTGAGAGAAGATGGCGCCGCTGCGAAGAGAAGAACCGGAGCGTGTGAGTAAACTCTGATTTTTGTGTCCCGCGGATCCGGACGGCTTCCATAGGCTTCAATAGAAGCCCGCGGGAGCCGTCCCCGCGGGAGACCCGCATGAAAATGGAGCATGGTCCAGATTTTTTCATGCTCCATTTTTTTTTAAATCACTTTTATTGACGATCCGCGGGTATTTATCTACCCGCGGGTGGTCAATGCATCCCTATGGGATGCGGATCCGTGCGCGGGAGAAGAGTTAAAATCCGCTGCGGATTTTAATTCTTATTTTCCCCGTGGACATGAGGCCTAAAGCTGAAAGCCCTCACTGACTCACTGACTGACTGACTCGCCAAAAGTTCTCCAACTTCCCGATGTCGTAGAAACATGAAATTTGGCACACGCATAGATTATCTCCAAAATAGGAAAAGTAATTGGGTCCTAACTCGATTATTCAATTCTAGCGCAAAAGAATTGGCGTCAAAATTTTACGTACGTAATCTAAATCTGTCACTTTCCAATGTCATAGAAACTTAAAATTTGGCCCGAGCATTGATTATGTCATAAATGGGAAAAGCTAATGGGTTCCAACTCGATTATTCAATTCTATGCGCAAAAGAATTAGCGTCCAAATTTTACATACGGAATCTAATTCTCTCACTTCCCAGTGTTATAGAAACTCGAAATTTGGCACGGGCATTGATTATGTCATAAATAGGAAAAGCTAATGGGTCCCAACTTGATTATTCAATTCTAAGCGCCAAAGAATTAGCGTCCAAATTTTACGTACGGAATCTAATTTTCTCACTTTCTGGTGTCATAGAAACATGAAATTTGGCAGGAGCATTGATTATGTCATAAATAGGAAAAGTAAATGGGTCCCAACTCGATTATTCAATTCTAGCGCAAAAGAATTGGCGTCGAAATTTTACGTGCGGAATGTAATTTTTTCACTTTCCGGTGTCATAGAAACGTGAAATTTGGCACGGGCATTGATTATGTCATAAATAGGAAAAGCTAATGGGTCCCAACTCCATTATTCAATTCTATGCGCAAAAGAATTAGCGTCCAAATTTTACGTG
Source organism: Eleutherodactylus coqui (assembly GCF_035609145.1). Taxonomy (NCBI): domain Eukaryota; kingdom Metazoa; phylum Chordata; class Amphibia; order Anura; family Eleutherodactylidae; genus Eleutherodactylus; species Eleutherodactylus coqui. The sequence continues at coordinate 84,736,902 of NC_089837.1, read as the reverse complement.
CAGAATGTAATTTTCTCACTTTCCGGTGTCATAGAAACAGGCAATTTGGCACGAGCATTGATTATGTCATAAATAGGAAAAGCTAATGGGTCCCAACTTGATTATTCAATTCTATGCGCAAAAGAATTGGCGTCGAAATTTTACGTGCGGAATGTAATTTTTTCACTTTCTGGTGTCATAGAAACGGGAAATTTGGCACGAGCATTGATTATGTCATAAATATTAAAAGCTAATGGGTCCCAACTTGATTATTCAATTCTATGCGCAAAAGAATCAGCGTCCAAATTTTACGTACGGAATCTAATTTTCTCACTTTCCGGTGTCATAGAAACGTGAAATTTGCCCCGGGCATTGATTATGTCATAAATAGGAAAAGCTAATGGGTCCCAACTCCATTATTCAATTCCATGCGCAAAAGAATTAGCGTCCAAATTTTACGTACATAATCTAAATCTCTCACTTCCCAATGTGATAGAAACATGAAATTTGGCACGGGCATTGATTATGTCATAAATAGGAAAAGCTAATGGGTCCCAACTCGATTATTCAATTCTATGCGCAAAAGAATTAGCGTCCACATTTTACGTACGGAATGTAATTTTTTCACTTTCCGGTGTCATAGAAACGGGAAATTTGGCACGAGCATACATTATGTCATGAGTAGGAAAAGCTAATGGGTCCCAACTCGATTATTCATTTCTATGCGCAAAAGAATTAGCGTCCAAATTTTACGTGCGGAATGTAATTTTTCCACTTTCCGGTGTCATAGAAACGGGAAAATTGGCAGGAACATTGAATATGTCATAAATAGGAAAAGCTAATGGGTCCCAACTCGATTATTCAATTCTAAGCGCAAAAGAATTAGTGTCCAAATTTTATGTACGTAATCAAAATCTCTCACTTCCTGATGTCATTTTATATAAAGGAAACGTCGCATGGTTGCCTCCACGTGGTGTTTCCTGGGTAACGCAGAGAACTATGCAAAATGGTGAACATATGTTTTTCCTCGGTATCTCTAAAGTAACCACGACTTCATAAGATTTTCCGTGTGAACACCAGATAAATACTAGTACCAAATTAACTCGGGCGAAGCCGGGTATATCAGCTAGTTCAATATAAGAGGGGGAGCTTCAGAGGCATTGTAATATCTCCCAATTGCGCTCCAAATTTCCCAGGGGAACATTGCATGGATTTAAAGTCTCCTCACACCTACTATGTGGTTTCCACAAGGAAGAACTGTATTCGCCCCGATCCATGTTCCATTCTGGCACAGTCAAAATGTCCGAACTGCCCCATAAAAACTGTGGAGAAAAGAACAAATTTATATGAAGATAACAATATCCAAAAAAAAATTAAATATTAAATCAATTAATACCGTCTGTAAAGCCATCAAACACTCTTAGTAAATGAATGCAAATGTTGAATGAGCGGGACGTAAAATACTTTACTGTTAGTTTCTACGATAGTATGTTAAAGACATAAATGGGATTATCACATTTGAGAATTTGCACTTAAAAATAAACATGAAATAATTGATCAGTTTCGCACTGATCTGCTCTTTCTGTAATAGGGTAATAGTTTTCCCTTTTTAGGTAAAATATCCATAATTTGAACGCTCAACCCAAATTTGTGTTACTTTATCTACTTTATTCTTGGCTCGCGGTGGGTTCCAACATGTGAGTCATATACTTGAGAAACCATACTGAGATGTAATTTCCTCGGCTTGCTTTGAATGGTCTAGGACAATTTCACGTTTTGAAACTAGATCCTGTTGTCAATAGCAGTCAACAAACCTAATTATATCCCTAGATGCTTCGTGCATTTGGTTAAGGAGTCTTATAGCGTTGAGTTGCATGAGCGCTGTTGACATGTGACACAATCATTGCTAGTTACAAGTCTCCATTTGGGAAAAGTTTGCTAAGACCATCGTTAAGTTTATAACTGCTCATATATTTCTGAGATCGCATCCAAATAAAAGATAGCTTTCACACTTGTGGGGGTTTATAACTTTCCTGAACAGATGTTTAAGTTTTCTCACTTAACAAGGAGAAAGAGTTCTAACGCAGATAACAATGCAGATGATACAAAGTTCGAGCAGAACAAATAAACAGAATCAATAGACACAAAGTATTGTATAATTTATTTTTTTTTGCTAAAAGGTTACATTTTTTATTTGTTAACTTGATTTACTTTTTTTTTTAACTGAAACTTTGAAGACTTTGAACTTTTTGAGGGAAGTTATTCTTCTTTCATCTTGTCCCTGCAGTGCATGTGGATCTGCTGTGCCTCAGAACTGATTTGACTTGGGGCTAGATCCCCGGGCAGCACCTAGGGTTTCCCAGTTTTCACATTTTCACCCCATCAACTGGGATCTGGTCTCCACTGCAGAGAACCCCAGACTGCTAGACTAGGAATAGTCTTAGTTAAGAAGCAACTAACTCACTTGGACAGGTTTTCCATAATTCAGTACTGGAGGGTGTAGACAGGGATGTAGTTGCAGAACAAAGTTGGAGTCAGGGCAGGACAAAGGCGCAGATTTGGGGATTTAATTACAAACAAACTACAAAAGACAGGTACACAATCCTCACATCACTGAGAAGAGGAAGGTTTTTAACTGCCCATGTAAACAGGTAGTCATTCATTTATGAACAAGTGCTTGTTTACGGTCAATGGAGATGGACGGAATCATCCATAGCCCACTTTCTCTCCATTCACTGAGCGATCATTGCTCCTGTGTGAAAGCACACAAGTGATCATTGCTGGGAGAGCTGTTGGGCGCTTCTACACCTGGCAGTCGCCTGCAGAAAAGGGCCCTATGGGTCAGGAAAGACAGCAGACATAGAAACTGTAGTCAAGTAACAAGCCAGGGTCATGATTGGAGAGGTCAGGAAAACTGGGTGGTTTAGGTGTGGATCAAATACCAGGAGATCAGACAAAATTACCTACAGACAGTATGGATATTTATTGCTCAGGCATTTGCAGATGGGTAGAGTAGTCTTAAACAGACCAGGATCTGTCAGGATTGGTTGGAGACTGGAAAGCTACAACACATGTTAAAGTGGTTTCCCAACAATTAAAAAAAAAAAAACCAAACGCCATAAAATGCTGAATGTAAACTTAGGGAGGCAGACCATTTTAGTTTTTTTTCATTAGTGCCTCATCTCATTTCAGAGCCAGAATTTATTTTAGGTAGTGGTATTTTTTAACACCATATCAGGGTACACAAACATTTAAGTAATTTTTGAGGATCTCAATTATTAATATGTTTTGCAACATTTTTTCAATTTTTATTATACTTTTGTGACTTTTTAATATTAAAGGGGGATTTCCCATTAAAGACTCAGGATCAGGATACATTTCTGATCACTAGGCTCTGACCGCTGGAACTCCCAACGGTCATGAGATCTGTGCACCTCAAATTCCCTATGTCAATAGAGTGGTGGTGTGCATGCACATTCACTTCTATGGGCCAGTGGGAGAATAATGCAGTCAGCAATCTTCCTCTGTCCCACGGAAGTGAATAGAGCAGTGGTCACAAATGTGCATCACCGCTCTATTCACATGGGGTATTTGAGGTGCACAAACTAAGGATCATTGGGGTTCTCAATGGTTGGACCCCTAGCAATCAGAAATTTATCTCCTTCCCTGTAGACAAGGAATAAAAGTCTTTAAGGGCGAAACCACTTTAATGAATATTCCTATATTAGAGTTTCACGGCATCGCACAGCACGCTATGCTGTTTCTATAAACCCATTTACTTCAATGAAAGACACAGAAACTGTAAGGCTGTTTCTGTAACACCCGGCGAGGTGGTCAGTAAACAAGCGGTGAGTTTCCCATTTCAGCCGTTAAAAATTTGATAAGCGAATACCCCTTTAAGTTTATTCAGCATGACAGTACTGTCTGTGCATATAAATTGTATAGGCATCCATTAGGTTTTATCAAAGGACAAATCTGTCTCTATGAAACTCAGTATCATCAGGCTTATGAACAACACACAATGGAAGCCCCTCCCCTTGCTAATATTTAATCAGTGCGACGATCGTTATGGATTATGGAAATGACCAGAAATAAAGTTTTAGCTTGTCTGTCAATCATAACAGTCCTTCTCCAGGTAATCTCACAGGGATAATCATCATAATATTTACCAGTCGAACTAATTGAAGATTTTAAAAGAAAGGTAGATAAAATTATAGATGAAACTGGTAATATATTTCATATACGGACACAGACAAAGAATATAGAATATATTTCACATATATCAAAAAAACCTTCAATTCTGATACAACTGCCAAAAACTGAAGTGAAGTGTTGAAAACTAATGAAAAACATCTGCAACCAATTAGCTTGAAAACGTACACAATGGGCTTGTAAAATAAAGAAATACAAGCTATTAAATCAACAGTACAGTAGTCCGTTTTATAATAACAGAGGTGTTGCTGAATTAGAGGTTAATGTAAATGTGAACTGGGAGATCTTTTAGGAATTCATGAAAAGTTGAAGGTTTTAGCGGAACAAATGCAGGCGTCTTGCCTTCTACGCTCAGGTTTTAAGGAAAGAAGAGCTCCATAATATTTTTAATTAAAATAGTAGAATTCAGCATTTTTACATTGCTATCTCGTATAATGCAAATAGGGGATGAAAAAGTGCCTGCACACTGCTACCTATTGGAAAGTGACTTGGCTAGAAGTGGCTCTGTGGAGGTGCTTTTTCGATCCCCCATTTACATACTTTGTTCCCAGGGTGTATTACATGGCCTATAAAAGACTCCCTACACCAACTTGTCAATGAGAAAGTTAATCCCCAGACCCCTCTCTCATATTAAAGCCAATCCTTTATAGCAAAAGTTATATTCCTTTAATTATTGCAAATAGACTATCTACTTGTGTAGACTACCAGGACCAAGATGGATGGATATCGTCAACAAGCGATTAAGAAGACCTAATTTATGTTACTAATAGAGATGAGCAAACCTACTCGTTTCGAGTAATTACTCGATCGAGCACCGCGATTTTCGAGTACTTCAGTACTCGGGTGAAAAGATTCGGGGGATGCTGGGGGGCGGGGGGAGGCGGGGCGGGGGGTAGCTGCGGGGAACAGGGGGGAGCCCTCTCTCTCTCCCTCTCCCCCCCACTCACCGCTGCAACCCCCCACTCACCCACGGCGCCCCCCGAATCTTTTCGCCCGAGTACGGAAGTACTCAAAAATCGCGGTACTCGGGCGAAAAAGGGGCGTGGCCGAGTAGGCTCGCTCATCTCTAGTTACTATATATACAAGACCCAAAAGTCAGCTTTGGCATGTTTGCCAAAACTGCAACTTTTGGATGCTGGAATTCTGGCATTCAGGGGTTCGTAACCTCTTTCTGTCAGCCATACGGCTATATATGTCCTAACTGTATGTAACAGGAGCTGAGTCTGCTCCATACACGGTAGATATCGATTGTCTTTGACAGATGACACCTGTCTGCAATAGCCGTGATCAGAGATAACTCAGATCGCGACTGCTGACCTTTTAAAGCTTGCTGCCAATTATGACCTTCAGTGCATTCAAATGTCCAAAGTTTGTGAAATTAGTGGCAGTCCAGCGAATCAGATTTTTTAAAAATATCTGTGACATGTTAGAACATCACTTGTGGGTGGTCTCTCCGTATAAAACGTCTTAAAAGGCAGCCTATCAAGGACATGACTATGATTTTTGTAACATTACATGTCTGTTGGTCATCCTCTTCCTCCTTTACCTTCAACGCTACAAAGCATAATCTCTTGACATTTAAAGGGCTTTCCCGTATGTCTGAACTAGTAGATCCTCAAGCATGAGTGGAGCTACCAGGGTGGCAAGACTCAGCAGCTGTGGAAGAAAAGGACCCTCAGCGAAAAGGGACAGAGATATGCAAAAAAATTGCATCACATGCTCCATTCAGTGCTTGATACAGAAAACCGTAAGTGAGCAGCATAAAACCTCCATAAACTGTTGTAAATGGTTTTTAAATTAAATTTTAATTTGAAAGGTTTTTTTTCTACTAATTATTTACAACAGCTCACGGAGGTTTTATGCAGCTTACTTAATACTAAACACCGAATAGGGTATTTGATGCAAGATTTTTGCAAATCTCTGTAAAATAACCCTGGGATGGAAGGAAGAAAAAAAAATCTGGACATAGGAAAGGTAAAGTCCCCTGGTGCAAGCACCGAGTCATGACTGACTCCTCGAGTGACGTCACAGTGTGATGTTTTCTTGGAGACTGTTTTTGCAAGGTGGTTTGCCATTGCATCAACATTGAGCTGGATACCTGAACCACACAGGGATTGAACCTGCAACCTTCAGGTCGTGAGCGAGAGCTTAGGACTGTATTTCTGCTGCCTTAACATAGGAAAGACCATGGTAATCAGGAATGTTTAGTGCAACGATTAGCAGATGGGGAAGATTTACAATGGTTAATACCAATTGTTTTTAATTCCATAGATGCAACAATAGTTGGTAATAACTCAAAAATGGTTTGGGTTGTTAACATTTATTTTTTGCATCTGGTGCAAGCTCTAGAGAAATTGAAAGCGGTATTGTTAGGTTGGTTTCACATCTGTGTTGGAACCTCCGGTTGGAGGTTCCTTCACAGATCCGACTCAAAGTACCAGAAGAAAAATCGCTGCATGCAGCCCCTTTTTCTTCCGTACAAAAGCCCAGCAGCGGGGTCCATTTGGCACTGTTCGGTTCCTTTCTGAGACCGAGATTTTCGGCTGCAGGGATTCACTATTCCTGCTCCCCAAATGAAGCGATAAAGCGCAGCCCCAAAGGCAGATGTGAAACCACCCTTAGAAATATATAGTAAGAGTAAGCGAACAAAAGAAACACAAACCTTAAAATGCATCACCAATTTATTTAAATATTGGCCCAACAATTGTAAACACTTTATTTGGCGGAATAACTTATTTGAGGTAATCTCCCAGCATACGCGCCCAAAGATAAGATTTGGCAATATAAATATATTCATTATAGAAATCTTTTAGAATTTTTTACACATCCAGCACCTTCAGAGAAAATACTTTCATTTATATCATTACGTAATTGGCAGGAAAGATACCGAGTTCCCCTTTTAATTTTCCTTCCCACCAATCATACTGAGAGTCAGTCTTTGTGGTGACTATGATCCTATCGCCAATTTGGAAAGACAGGTCTCCTGGCTGTAAAGCTTCAAATGGATAGATGGCAGTGGCAGTGACGTAGTCCGCTCTTGACCCCCCTAGGAAATAAAAGGACAAGATTATTACTAACTGATCATACAGTAATCCTTCTGGCATAAAAGTACATCTGGTGGCTAGCTCTAGCAAAGCCCCCAACCAAGTCCCCACCGAACCAAGTCACCAAAGCCACCACTATAAGGCCTCCTGCACACAAAAGGGTTGGATTCCGCATGCGGGAGCCCGCAGTGAAATCCGACCCTGTTTCTGGCGACCCTGCGTACCGGTCATTTATCAGGTGAACCGCCATCAGACATGCGCAGTTTTTTATGTTTTCCCCTCGACGTCACTAGCTGATGACACAGGTACCCATGACCAAGCCGCAATGTCAATTGCAGATGGGCCGCGGGTTGGACAGCTGCGATTTTTTCTTCTGCTTGCGGAAACCACAATTGGTTTCCAGAAGTGTGCAGGAAGAAGCAAATTTCCATAGCATGCTATGAATGGCATTTGGTGCAGATCCGCGGTGTGGACCCCGACTGCGGATTCCGCAATGCAAATCCGTTCGTGTGCAGGAGGGCTAAGATGTGTTGGTGTCTTATTGTGTTTGATGTTCTTTTCTGTTTTCAGACCTACATAAACAAAAACATAGCATTAAGTACAGGTTCCGAAGAGCTGAGGGCCGCCAACAAACCACAGAGGTTGCTTTGGATTTGCATGAATTGGTAAGAGTTACAGTTTTGTGAAATGGAAACAAGGCAGTCCATTTTATCATTCCATTAGCGCACGATCTTTCCCTTGTTAGGATCTTGTTCCACATTTTTTCGGGAATGACCCACAACCCAACTACCATATCACAACCCAACAACGTCTGGCCACGTTATATATAGTGTGTATGGCTCTGCTAATGTTTCCACCAAAACTTACAGAAGTTTGTCCAGGACTGGAGGGAAAAAAAGTCTGATATTTTTCTAAAAACAGTGCCACATCAGACCGTAGGTGGTGTCCGCTATTGCATCTCATCTCTGTTCAAGTGAATCCCTCATCACAGCCAAGACAGATGCAATGGATCCATTATCAAATTTTCCCATCTGGTACCACTGCTAAACTACCTTCCCCTCCCTTTTTTAGCAGCTCCCATAGGAGTCTATGGGAGCGCCAGTGTATCTCGGCTGAAAGACAGGGAAAGGCCAATCTTTTCCGGCTGCATATAACACTGGCTGCCATATTTGGCCACTGATGTCCTACTTTCACTGGCCAGAAGTTTTTACATGGCTAATAAATGGAATGAATGCAATGAAGTCCAATGTTTCCAATGGTCGCGTTTTTTAAAAAAAAACACGGCTAAATTAGCTGCGTAAAAACGCCCGTGTGAGAGGCGGCCGGCTGCACACGGCCGTGACGGGCTCCGCCGCGAAATTCCGCGGTAGAGCCCATCACGGCGCCCCCCTAGGAGACCCCATACTTACGTGCGGATCCGGTGTCCTCGCTCCCGCATGATGCTTCCCGGCCCACCTCCGCCGCGTCATGTGACACGCCCACCGCGGCCAACCGTGTCATATAACGTGCCGGCTGCGTCATATGACGCGGTGGGCGGGGAACCGTTTTCACGCAATCTTCCGCTGTGCTACAGCGGAAGATAGCGTGAACGGATGGCTTCCATTGTCTGCAATGGAAGCCGTCCGCGCGTACACCCGCGGCAAATAGAGCATGCCGCGGGTGAGGACGGGTGAATTCACGGTGCGGAATTCCGCAGTGGAATTCCGCACCGTGAGTACTGAGCTATTAGGTTCAATAGAACCTAATAGCTGCGGGCAACGCAACGGATTTCCGCCGCGAATTACGTGCCGGAAATCCATTTGTGGGAAGGAGGCTTTAGGTGACCGTACAAAGTAGTATATTGGCCAAACCCTCTAATTACATAATGTGTATGGTGGCCTCTTGACTCTTCCTAGATGGCAGATGTTGGGGTAGATAAAGATCGGGTAATTGGATCTCAGCTGTCAGATCCTTTTGTTCTCAGGAAGGTAAAGCAGCTGCCCAACCTGTATGGTAGCGACTTTCTCCCCTCTCCGCATTCAGAATGCATGCAAGATTGGCATGTATGTGCATTGGGCTGTTAAGCAAAATAGCTATCAGCTGAATGAGCTCAACCAGCCGACAGCTGTGCCCGACCACCGCAAAGGACTGGTATGAGCAGCATTACCAAATGTAGGCAAGAGTGCCGCTATTATGGGGGAAGGGGGGGGAGGCGGGACTTTTATTCTAAACCAAGACAACCATTAAGAAAAACAGTAAGTGTAGCAATAAGACTAAACTTCTCTGAAATTAGTCAGACAATGCTATTTTTGTTAGAATCTCATAGTACTAAATTGCCATCTGTCTAGAAATACGCCGTGTGATAGACAGGAGCTCTTATTTCTATGGACACAATTGCTTCTCCACCTGCCAACAGCTGCAGATAGTTTGGAATCAGCACAAGTATATTTTTGATAGTCTGCTTGGAACTCACAATGGATTACGCAATACATTATTATAAAAATACAAAAGAAAATACATCCAGCTACATTGAGAACATGGAGAAATATCAGTAATAGCCAACATGATGAATACAGCAAGCAACGAGGCCAAAAGTATTTGCCAATGAGCATTAAAAAGAAAACTCAGGGTATTTGATTGGCCAATGAACACAAAGTCCCATCATGATGTATGAGATCTGTTGTGTATTCGTCCACACCTATGCATCCATTCTCCAATCTCTTCACACTTACGTACACAATTATATGTCTATTTACAGCTACGCACATCCATTTACACGTACACACAGACGGCTCAAATCCATCACAGGAGCCAAAGAAGGCTCTGAAACATGTTCAATGTTCTCCTATTGTGTAAACACATTCAATGAGCATGCTAATTGGTCAAGTGGAGCTGAGGAATCCATACCCATTATTATGGTGGACATAACAAAACTTTTACTAAACTTTAATATAACTTTGTAACATTTTCAACAAGTTCAACCTCTCAGAATTACAAAATACCTCATTGTTCTTAAAAGGGCACTAATTTTCAGACGACTAATGCTCATGTAATAGCCGGTGTCTGTCTGTTCAATATAGTAATATACTTTCATTAAGACGTTTCTTGCTCTACTACTGTAAATCAAGTAGCTACTACTAGGGGTCTCCCTTGCAGTCCCTCTGCAATCCACTGCCTGTTGTTAGGTATTGAGGTTCTCTATATACTGGGACACAGGGATGTTTTCTTAGCTGTGGGAGAGGGACTATCTTGACAGGCCGCTTCCTGAACTCACAGGTTGACAGATCTGCTCCCCATGCTGTAACGGCTTGTGTTTGTGTGTGCATTATATTGTGCTTACTAGTCATTTGACCAGAATGTCTCCGAATGCCTGAATCATACAATCATCCTGAGAAAGCAAAGAGGTGGGCATTCAGATACTGCCTCCTTGTTGAGTGGACCGGTGACAGCGTAATGCAGCAGAAGTAGTGAGGGAAAAGAAGTACAGGACAGTGAACTACTGGCAGAATGCAAGGCTTGCAACATGCCCCCTCTGCCTGACAATGGATTTAAAATAGCAGGGGAGCAGAAAAATGAGAAAGAACTTAAAAACATGAAACAGGGTGCAAACAGCAGCAAATGAGCAAGTAAGGAGAACTTATGTTTTAGAAAACTTGTTAAACTCAGGTATGCTTTAAGAGTGGAAAATGTCATGGCTCCCTACTAGCAATTACACAGATTTTATTAAAATCATTAATTTTGTGTATTCCACTCCTGGAGGCAAATGTATTATTCTTTCTTAAGGTCCTTTTAGATGAGCCAACTCCTTCGCCCAATGTAACTTGTGCTGAATTCACACGCATGTTAATCAACACTCAATTCATTTTCTTTTACACAGGCCAGGAACTAATGATCACTACTACAATCATTTGACAAATGTTCCTTTTGCATGGGCTGACCAAAGGAGTGTTCAAAGAACGTTTGGACCTGATAATTGGCCTGTGTAAAAGAACCTCTTAGTATTTTTCTGTCAGGCTCCAGATTCTTTTTAACCCTTTCCAATCCACTGTCTGATGTCTAAAGACATTCTAATTGAAGGCTGTACAGCTCCGATGTCGGAGGACGTTCGGCAGGGTATTCTTACTGTAAATTACTGGCCAATCTGTTGTTGGGGGCCTCTCCGGCATGTCATATACTGCAGTACTGACTCTAGCCAGCAGATGGCACCATTGTATAATGGCAGAAAGAGAAAGCCCCTTAGAAAACCCTGAATCCAAAAATGGATTGCAAAGGGTTAATGGTCAGAAAAGTATAGCATGTTGCACTATTGTATCCAGCAAACAAAAAAACTGATACCTGACAGAAGACCAACTGGGTCACTCTTTATAAATCAATGCAGAAAAAAAGCGGATCCATCAAAGAGACCATAACCAACCTTAGGGTGCATTCACACGAACGTATATCGGCTCGGGTTTCACGCCGAGCCGATATACGTTGTCCTCGTGTGCAGGGGGGGGAGGATGGAAGAGCCAGGGCCAGGAACTGAGGCTCCCGCCCCCTCTCTGCCTCCTCTCCGCCCCTCTGCACTATTTGCAATGGGGAGAGGCGGGACGGGGCGGGGCTAATTCCTGGAATTTAGCCCCGCCCCGTCCCGCCTCCTCTCATTGCAAGTAGTGCAGAGGGGCGGAGAGGAGGCAGAGAGGGGGCGGGAGCCTCAGTTCCTGCACTTGGCTCTTCCATCCCCCCCCCCCCCCCCCTGCACACCAGGACAACGTATATCGGCTCAGCGTGAAAACCGAGCCGATATACGTTCGTGTGAATGCACCCTTAAAAAGAGATTGGCTGTGTAGTAAAAGAAAGGATGCTCTGTAATAAATAAAGAGACACACTACTTACCTCCTAATCGCCTACTAACCCGTTCATCATCTCTAGTCTTTGTTGAAATTGGCTGCAACGGTGATGTATTGTTTATCCACATGACCGCTGCAGCCAATAGAAAACAAGGAAAAAAATTGGAATACTCCTTTAATATGAAGGAATACTGTTACTGAGATATTCTTGAAATTAGGGATGTTCCAATTAAAACAAGTCAGAGGTAATACCGAAGCATCATTTATGAGGTGCCCGCATTAAACGAGTTCTCTTTAAATCCTTTTTAATGGCATCGATTTTATTACCTTACGAGTTTTCAGCCATGATGATACTGCTGTGTTGAAATCGTGAATATCCTTTGAAACCACAAAATAGTTCTGCTCACAATGTGAGGGCAAAAAGCCAACCGAGATGTGGATAATTCAGCATCCCTGATTCTTACGGGAACCCATCACGTGTGCAGACACTCTACCCTAATAAGGATCTGGATCTGTTTACACATTAGCGGCCTCCGAGCTGGATGGGGTTTGTTTTGGCAGAAGTTACTTTTGGCTTGAATGTATTGTTTATGCTTATTAGTCTGAAGATATCTATAGAATGCCATTAATCACTGAACTATGCCAGGGCGGGGATGTTTAATCAGTGGCGTAATATTATGTGCTTTTATTTCAATCAATTTGTTCTTGGAAGAAGTACTAAGCGCAGTACTTAACATTTCCTGGAGTCAACCATTCGGGGATGTTGACATGTAAAATATACGCTGCAGGTTCACGTGTGGAAAGTCTAAGGCATATTACAGTACAGGCAAAATGGAAGAGACTTAAAAAAAAAATCTCTAAGTGGGTGTAAGCCTCCGGATTCCGCAGCAAATACAGCCCATAGGATGCTATGGAAAAAAAAGTGTTTCTGCATGCACATGAGTGGAATCCGCGGATGAAAAATCGCAGCATGCTCCATTTCTGTGCGGGCTCTAGACGGACGGCTTCCATTGAAGTCAATAGAAGTCGTCCGACATTCCGGATAGGCTGCGGGTACCCGCGTCATCGCCTAGCGACAGAATGGGAAATTCTGTACTGTGCATGTGCGATGGCTTGACCATCCGCAGTACAGAAAAAGAAAGAAGACAGGTATGCTGGGTCAATGGCCGTGGTCAGGAGTGGATTCGGCTGCCGGAGTCCGGACCTGCCATGTGCATTCGGCCTTAGGCCACCTGCAGACGGGCGGGTCGGATCCGGCTGCGAGGATTCCTGCCGCGGGACCCGACCCGAGCACCTGCAGAGAGCAGCGCGTACTTGCCCGCGGCTCCGGCTGTTTGATGCGCAGACCGGAGGCAGCTGCCGGGCAGTGCCACGGAATTTCTGCCCGTCTGCAGGCGGCCTTATGCTGTGAATTTTCACTGCGCATTTCACGACTCTGAATGAGTGGGACAAAATCCTAAGCACATGGGTATTTTGCAGCGGATGCAATGTGGATCTTGTCAAAGAATTGCGAAAATTTGCTCTGTGCGGATGTACTTTTAAGACCTTGTTAAAGTGACCCCTCAACGAAGATGGATGGCCAGTAGTCAGAGATTTGGAAGTTGGATAGGTCTACAGAGCAGGGGAATCAGACAGGCTGCATGGGACTCCTGTCATAGAACCTTGTGTGGAGCAACTTGGTCTACAGCAAATGATGGAGCCCTCCCTAACAGACCACTCAGTAGCAAGACAGCACTGAAGGCATTAGGACATAATTTAAGGAGGAGGCTCATTTGCATCTTCCATCACACACACACACTAAATCAACATGGGGTTGTTCAGAACTAACAGGTTTAGGCCTCGGTCACACGGGCGTTTTTTCCCGCGATTTGCGGATCGCATGACGGATGCGCATCCGCAAATCGCGTGACCGGGGCCGAAAAAAAACGCCCGAAAAATCTGCTCCTAGCCGCGTTTAATTAGAAACAGCCCGGAGCAGTGCAGCGCTGTCCAGCGCATTGAATTCAATGGAGCTGGCAATACAGCCGGCTCCATTGAAAGCAATGGGCTGCGGGCGATCTCAGGATGAATTTTCGGGAAGGGCTTAAAAATATAAGCCCTTCCCTGAAAATCATCCAAAACTGTGTAAAAAGTAAAAAAAAAATATATACTCACCTTGTCCCGGCAGACGGAGTTCAGCCGCGCCCGGCCGGCAGTTCTCCTGAACTGCTGTGAGTAGTATTTAGCAGGCGGGGATTTAAAATCCCCGCCTGCTGAATGAGCTGCCTCTGCTTGGTGACAGCCCTCACCAATCAGAGGCAGCTTTCACTCACCCATTCATGAATTCATGAATGGGTGAGTGAGTTCTGCCTCTGATTGGCTCAGCGCAGGGACCAATCAGGGGCAGCTCTCAGTACCAAAAATCGCCCGTCTGACCGAGGCCTTACACAGTACACTGGTTAGTATTTTGAGATACCAACATTAGAATATTTAGGCCCTATAATCCACAGCGGAAAACCCACTGCGAATACTCAAAAGGTTCTCAGTGGCCAAATCTGCAAGTAAAGGGTGGGAATTTTGTCATGGAATTATTGGTGGATTTGCTACAGTTTTTAAAGGCTGAAATGTGCAGTCAGAAGCCACGGCATAAATAGACATGCTGCGAATTAAAAATCTGCGGTGCTATTTAAATACACTACGGATTCTGTGTGGAAATTGTGACCTCAATCTTTGAAATCTGGTCCATGTGGCTTGTACTCTAAATGTCGCAGAATATCCCCAGAAAAATCCTCGGCATTTACAGCATGTGTGAAGGCGGCCTGAGTGCAGAGCTGGTTTTACACGGAACAATTCTCGTTTGCACGTGATGTCATCGCTAGCTCGTTTCCTCTTGTGCAGACCGTTTAGACAGGCAGATTAATCAGCATTGACCTGTTCAATGAGAATCATTCAGTGCTTCACATACGAATGTGAAACAGTGAACCATTAGTGCTTAAACTAATTGAGAAGTGAACGAGCCAATGTTTTCCTACATGGCACCGCGATGCTATGTGGGAAACAAATCGCGGCATGTTCTATCTGGGCGTGCTCTAGCATTGCAGCCCATTGTTTTCAATTAGGCCGGCGGCAGCATCGCGCCATGTGCTAGGTGCACCATCATGCAAGGTCTTCCATTGAAAACAATGGGAAGAGCTCCACAGAACTTCACCGTGGCCGACAGCCCTGGCGGGGGATTGCTTCTTCCGCAAAGTGATGTGAGGCTGTTTTAACGTGAAAACTCCTCGTATCCTCGAGGAATTCACATGGATGGTGAGCGCGATATGGGGGCGGGATTCACAACCCTATATGATGCTCACCTGTGTGAAGTTAGCCTAAACAAGAAGTAAACGATTCGTGCTCGCCATTCAGTCCTTGGCTCAAATTAGGACGGAATGATTATCGCTCACTTTCGCTCGTTTGAACGATACTCGTTCCATCTAAAAGCACCCTGTGTCACAGTTTGTTGGCCTCATCCAACTTCAGGAAATCTGGCCCAACTCTGGGATGTAGCTATATGGATTGCAAAGACATATTCAGACTCATGTGTAATGCCTACCTGAGATATAGATCGCAGCGGAAAGTCCTATGAGAAGAAGATAATCTGGAGGAGACAGGGTTATGCTCGGAAAAAAACCCTGCATTCTGGCATTCAAGTGGATGTTACTTTGATATGTACCACCTAGCTAGTCGTTGTACAGACCAAGTACCCTCCTACATGGCAGCGGTATTCCATACTGGCAGTGCCCTCTTTCAGCAAAATAATCCGCCACACTGCAGAAATTGTTCAGGAATGTATGAGGAACGGGACAAAGAGATCAAGGTGATAACTTGGCCTCCAAATTGCCCAGATCTCAATCTAGTCGTACATCTATGGGATGTTCTGCAAAAACAAGTCTGATCCATGGAGGGCGCACCTCTTAACTTAAAAGTCTTAAAGGATCTGCTGCCAACGTCTTGGTACCAAATAACACAAGACATCTTCAGAGATCATGTGGATTCTAAGCCTTAAGGTCCCTAATCTTACACGGGACAGAATTACGCCGCAGGATGAAGCCAAATCTGTAGCTGTGAATTCCATGCCAAAATGCAGAGGTCTAACTGCGGATTTTGATGCAAAATTGCAGGCAGGTTTTAAGCCATTTTATATTCTGCATCAAAATTTGCAGTCAGCCTGCGGACTGTGGTGCAGACTTTGCCGCGGCTTGCGGTGCATTGTGCGGCCTATTCCATACCGTGTAAAAGCTCCCTTATAAATCAGAACTCTTTAGGCAACAAATTAGGCAGGCGATTATAATAATGCTGTGGTGATCAGTGTGTGCCTTATGCCCGATGCATCCGGGTGTATCTGTGTGCACCATATGCAGAGAATAGAACCCATTGATTTCTATTGGTTCATTCGCAGGCATGTATATTACCTGCGCATTTTGTTCATGCAAAAAAAACATTTTCCTGCGCATCTGCACACCAAAAGTCCCCATTGACGTCTATGGGGATGCGCAAATCTGAACAAAACACGTTATCAGCTGCGTGAAACGCCACTTAACTGCACAGGAAAAAGAACACATCTGGAACTCATTAGACTAATTACCATTTCAATCAGTGCTTATATTTTCAAAAGCACATACGTACGTTTTCTGTGTGCAAAGAAGCAACGTTCATTTCGCAAAAAACGCAATGCAAATAAGCATATGCTTGTGAGATTTTGGCCTTAGTCATAAAACCCACTGTGCTCATCTGCCAGGGGAGCACTTCTAAAAACAGGAAATGGTCCTCACAGAGCAGAACCCACTACCACCCCAAACTCAAGCACCCACATCCTAGAAGCAATCATAGCGCCAAACATGCATATTGCGCCATATAACACGATTATCAGCATGCAGTCTTGTGACCTCTGATGGTCCAGACACGAGAGATCTGCTAACATAAAGCTGCCAATATGACATGTTGGTGCTGCCGCCCTCCGTGACGATGATACTGCATATACCTGCTGCTGTATGTGACAACGTTCTCTCACACAAGATGGTGCTAAAGTGCCACACAAGCCGAACGCAGAGAATCCCCTGTGGATGGAACGTATCGCTGCTACCTACGACTCAAGTCAAACGGCACCCAACACGCAGGAATTCTTATTTATTACATCACTGCACTTTAATTAAAGAGTCTGGCACTGCCAGTTATTCTTCTGAGGACCACTCACACGGGCGTATGTCCGTAATAGGGATAGCATGCAACAGCATTCATTTGCACTGTTGTATTCAAAACGCAGCCTATTCTCACCTCTATTTACAGACCAAAATCGCCCATTAAAGCCTATGGGATTGCATAAAAAGTGCAGCAAATACGCGGCTGCATGCAGGTTCATGGAGTTTTTGTTTGTTTGTTTGTTTACACGTGTAGCCAGGAGACAGTGGAAAAAAGTTACATCGATTGGCGTTTTTGCATCTTGTTTTGCGCTCGTGCAATGGAGTTAATATGGAGGTAAAAGGCACACACACATCACAATGCACAGAATATGTACAGCCAAATGCAGTGAAAAGGGGGTGTTTTCACTGAAAGAATTGCATACAGCTGTGTGAAGCTAGCCTTAACCCTTTCCAATCCAATTTGTATCCTGGTTTTCCTAGGGGGCTTACACTTTTTCTGCTGTTATACAATGGCGCTATCTGCTGGCTAAAGCCAGTACTGCATGAGGTGACACATTGGATAGGCTCCGACAGCTGAGAGGCTGGCAATATACAGTAAGAGAACCCCGACGGACGTCTTCCGACATCGGAGCTGTACAGCCTTAAATCATAATGTCTTAACCTGTCAGACAGTGGATTGGAAAGGGTTAATATACATCACACTGCCAATCTGTCCTAGAGAAAGGACCTTAGTGCCTGCAATATCTAGAGATCTGCTCTCATTTAGGTCCCGATGGTAATGTTTCTGCTTAGAGAGACTGCCAGATTGGCATGAGGAGTCTTCTAGGGCAGGAAATGCTCCCTGGGAAAAAAAACTTATGCAAATGAGCTCTCTTTTTCACACATGGACATCCAGGTAGTGAGTCGATGAGCAATGGATCTGCAAATTATTGATTTGAACAAGCGAACGGTGTCAGAGATCTCTCGGGCAGCCTCTTAATACAGGCAAATACATCGCCGGCTCGTTCAAAAGAGACATCGTCATTCTCATTCACTGTATGAGTCAATGAGAGCGACTGAACGAGCGGTATTTAAACTGAATGATCGAGCCAATGATTCTACGCCTGCATAAAATGAACGATGAATAGAGATGAGCGAGCGTACTCGGAAAAGCACTACTCGCTCGAGTAATTTGCTTTATCCGAGTATCGCTGTGCTCGTCCCTGAAGATTCGGGTGCCGCTGCGGCTGACAGGTGAGTCGCAGCGGGGAGCAGGGGAGAGCGGGCGGGAGAGAGGGAGAGAAAGATCTCCCCTCCGTTCCTCCCTGCTCTCCCCTGCAGCTCCCCGCTCCGTGCCGGCACCCGAATCTTCAGGGACGAGCACAGCGATACTCAGATAAAGCAAATTACTCGAGCGAGTAGTGCTTTTCCGAGTACGCTCGCTCATCTCTAACGATGAACTAAAAGTTAACGACTTATCGTGCGTTGCATTTACACTGAACGGTTATCATTCATTTTCACTTGTTTGAATGATAATCGTATGTTACGCATATAATATGCGGTGCTAAAAATACATTGATTTCTATTCAACCGCTCACACTGACGTTTGTATTATGCGAGTAAGAAAAAGCACACCATGTCCTATTTTAGTGTGTAATAAGTATCAATACAGGCTATGGGGATTTAACTCTTTCCAATCCAGTGTCAGCCCTCATCCAACATTAAGATTTCCCTGTATAGCTCTGATGTAGGACGAGAGCTGACATGTTTCTAACAGTATGCAGGACAGAGCTCCCATGTCAGAGACTGTTATGCATATATATGCTACAGTATACAGGACAGCACTCCGATGTCACAGGCGGTTCTGCATATGTATGCTACAGTATGAAGGACAGCGCTCCGATGTCACAGGCAGTTCTGCATATGTATGCTACAGTATGCAGGACAGCGCTCTGATGTCAGAGGCTATTCTGCATATATACGTTACAGTATGAAGGACAGCGCTCCGATGTCAGATACTGTTCTGCATAAGTATGTTACAGTATGCAGGACAGTGCTCCGACGTCAGAGGGTGTTCTGCATATGTATGTTACAGTATGCAGGACAGCACTCTGATGTCAGAGGCTGTTGTGCATATATACGTTACAGTATGCAGGACAGCACTCCGATGTTAGTGGCTGCTCTGCATACGTATCTTACGTATACAAGACAGGGCTCTGATGTCAGAGGCTGTTCTGCATATATATGCTACAGTATGCAGGACAGAGCTCCAATGTCAGAGCGCTGTCCTGCATATTGTTAGAAACATGTGTTGGCCAGCACGGACCTATGCAGGGAAATCCTAATGACGCACGAGGGCGACACTAGATTGGAAATTGTTAATTTTTAAGTGCTACTAAAATCATTCTGACAGTTCGTTTTTATGTGTTTCTGTTGAGTAATTACAAGGATTCCACAATGTGCTTTCCCACCCAAAATACACAAGAGCGTGCGGGGGGGAGGGGGGATTGGATTGGAAAGAGTTAATCTACATAGCAAATATGCATGTACATGTGTACTTCCGTGTACTGCATATTTTACATGCATGAAAAATACGTGTGTGATACGTGGACCACATACGCCTGTGTGAGCGAGCCCTAAGGGCCAGCTACAGGTATTACAGTTTATGCCCACTGACAGTATAGGACTGGGGTTGCTACCAGAGTAAATGATCATGAGATTCGGGGGGCTGCATAAAGCTGAATGACAAGTCCTATGGGCAGACTTATTTGTCCATTCATCCCTATAGCCCGTACTGGATTCTACCATTTGCTTACGGTAATGATGTCTCTACTGCACGTCAGCAACTAAGAAGGCCGAGTGATTTGTAAGTATTTATAGCCCCAAGAACAATATTCAGAGCTTCTACCGTACGGAGACTCTTTGATTTTAATAACGGAATCTAACCCGCGTCTAATCCCGCAGCTCCGCGTCTCCGCAGTCATCGCTGTTCAAACTGCCGACTTGAAGATAATTAAGTGAGGATTGGATTACAATGTAGTAGAAATCCTGGCTGGGAAGTATTATGTTACGGATGTTTATACTGTGTACAATAGACCCCACATCACAACGGTGATTCATCCTCAGTGACTGGTAGGAAGACTTACAGAATAGAGAGGGTGAAGCATAAGAGGCTTCACAACGCCGAGAGTCATTATACGCTGTGGGTGAATCAGTAGATTTAGGCTGGGTTCACACGAGGTGGAAATCCCTTAGAATGTCCGCAGCGGAACCACACGGAAATTCCGCAAAATTTGCGCAGCTTGAAGTTCCGTGGGTTTTCAAGTGGCTTATTCTGCTGCGGCCAGCTCTTCAGTATAGAGAGGAGAGATGGCCGCTGCGGAAGCGCAGTTAAAACTGAGATGCCATGATTTTGAATTCCGCGCGGTATGTCAATTTCAGCGCAGTTTCGACACCGCGTGTGGACAAGATTTTTGGAAATCTCATCCACTTTGCTGCTTTATCCTAGTCTAAAAATTGCCAGCGGAATTTCCATGCAGAAAGCCTGCACGGAAATTCCGCTGCGATTCCGCCCAGTGTGAAACCAGCCTTAAGATTCCAAATATCCTCCTAGAGATTATATTGTGCCTCAGACATATTCAGGCACAGCAATAGGCCGGGCTCACAGAGCCGTATCGTAATATGCAGCGTTTTACCTGCAAATTGAATTGGGTATCGCTGCATATTGCCGCGTATGCTGGAGTATATACTGCGTATTTTACGTGCATAAAAAAGATCGCAAGCAGGGTATGTTATTAGGAGTTGCCTAACCCCATGGAAGCACTCTTCTAGCGCTCACACGGCCGCACAGGCGACATGGTCTTGTGCGTTCCTGTGTTGGGGAGAGTTGGTCGCAGTGCTCTGAGATCCGTGTCTTCTCTACAGGGTGATGCTCGCCGGGCTGTTTGTTTTCCAATTTTGCACAGCAACGTCCAATGTATCTTTCTTGGGATGATTTAGTGAATCCTGCACTAAGCAGGGGGTTGGACTCGATGACCCTGAAGGTCCCTTCCAACTCTACCATTCTATGATTCTAATCGGAGCCATTAGTTTGCCCATATCAAAAGTAGTCATGGTTTGCATATTACTAGGAAATTATAATACCAGTGTTTCTGGTAGCTCAATGCGCCACACAGCTCTGACTTACATGCTCCGCCCCTGATCACATGATGGTGACACTCATCCCAAGTGAATGACTTACATGCTCGACCTCTGATCACATAACGGTGATGTCATCAAAGGTTCTTCATCCTTGGGCAGATTATGAGCGGACTACAAACCCCCTGCGGCCTCAGTTGCTATGGAATACTAACACCCACCTGGACAGCAGCCGTGTGCATACAGGACCTGTGATGATGTTACCGTCATGTGATTAGGGGTGGAGCATGTAAGTCACTCACAAAGCCACTCACTCACGGACAGGTCATCGTTAGTATTTTGATGGCCTCCAATACCCACAGACAACAGCCTGGATGGGTCAGTGGTCCCTAGAGACTCCTACACTGAATGCCTACAACTTCCTGGGTTCTTTAACTATTTTTAACTACTATTACATGTAGCCTGCCCTATGAGCCTTTTAACTTTTTTAGGACCCGACGGGTTTTCTTTAGCAAAATTAAAAGCCATTGGAAAAGCAAGTTTGCTGCAACGATGTAATTACTGTGTCAAGTTAAAGTTTGCTAACTCTGTTGTTATGGGAGATTCTCCTAAATAAACATTATAATGTTGCTTTACTCCTCTCCCGGTCCCATATAAACACCAATTATCATGTCATAATATTGTCACTTTTCATTAAGGAAAAAAGTGTTAAAGCTACATGACAGTGACCGCCAAACTCCATCCGTAACCTTCTGTAAGACACTTGCTGATAAGGAATATACTGCAGCCAGAGTTAACATAATCATTCCTTTTGCCTTATTTTATATAAGAAATTAAGAAGCAAGAAGGCTCATCGCTGTGCGGTGCTGGGCGCAGACTTCTGGCACACTGTGTGGGAGCACATATCCCCGTCCTTTGGGAATGAGGCAATTTAGACATTAAAAGGGAATCGTTCACCAGTTATAAGTGCCTTAAACTAAGTTATAGTGCTTATTGGGCAGCTTCCAGAGAGTCCAGGGAGGGATTTTTTAAAAGGTACCTGGCCTCCCATGATCCGAAAGTCGGCACTAGGACTGTGCGATGGACTCAAAGCGGTACATGCGCATTCCCACGGATCTCTAATGGAGTTTGCAGGCATTGCATGCATCTTTGAGTCCATGTGCCAACTTCCAGAAATGGGGAGCCAAGCAAGTATAAAATATGCCTCCACCAACTCAATGAAAACTGCATTATCAGCACCAGAACTAGTGACTGATTCCCTTTAACTGCCCAAGTAGGAATCCCTGCACTCCAATGTCTAGAGGTGTGTCTGCTTGACCTACTAGGTGAAACCCTATGGTCACATAAAAAAAAGAAAAGGAATAAACTTCGAAAAGAAACACTGGAGTCTGATACCAGTACTGCTCTCTTACCTTAACATACTTCCAGTGAAAATTAAAACTTCATAGTGCACTCAGGTGTTCATGTGAAGCAATTTCACTTTAAAGCTCGGCCATTTGTGCGGCTGAGTTCTCCTTTCCAATTCGCAAAGAAGAAGTATATATCATCAGCTGCCATGATAAAATGTAACTGCGACCTTGTCATGGTCCCAGTTTCTGCACGCCTGATATAAAGCTCCAATCACACTTGCCACTACATTCTCATCTGTTAATATACATCTCAAGTAGTGCTGAGGCTGCTGTAATCACAGAACTACTGTAGCCAGCAACTTCCTTTCACAGACACATATCTTTGAATTGCCATTCTGGGTAAATTAGTTATTTTATCTATATTTATCCATTTTCTCCTGCAGTCGAACACTCTATTTCTTTTCCCTTCCTTAGGCTGGTTTGACACAGCTGAGAATCTTGTGTGAGACTCACAAAACTCGCACGAATATGAACTTCATTCTTTTGAATGGAGTCATACACATGAGCGATGGTTTCCTTCACAGCAATGCTCCTCGGAACACCACCCATTGATTTCAATGGGACCTTAAAGGGGTTGTCCCGCGCCGAAACGGGTTTTTTTTTTTCAATAGCCCCCCCCCGTTCGGCGCGAGACAAACCCGATGCAGGGGTTAAAAAAAAAACAAAAAAAAAACGGATAGTACTTACCCGAATCCCCGCGCTCCGGTGACTTCTTACTTACCTTGCGAAGATGGCCACCGGGATCTTCACCCACGGTGGACCGCAGGTCTTCTCCCATGGTGCACCGTGGGCTCTGTGCGTTCCATTGCCGATTCCAGCCTCCTGATTGGCTGGAATCGGCACACGTGACGGGGCGCAGCTACGAGGAGCAGCTCTCCAGCACGAGCGGCCCCATTCAGAAGGGAGAAGACTGGACTGCGCAAGTGCGTCTAATCGGGAGATTAGACGCTGAAATTAGACGGCACCATGGAGACGGGGACGCCAGCAACGGAGCAGGTAAGTGAATAACTTCTGTATGGCTCATAATTAATGCACGATGTACATTACAAAGTGCATTAATATGGCCATACAGAAGTGTATAACCCCACTTGCTTTCGTGGGACAACCCCTTTAAATACATCGCATGCCTCTTGCATGCAAGTGCAATGCGAGGTTTCCCACTGAAATCAATGCCAAACATTTCTGATCCTCTATCGCATGTGAAACTCATGCGAGAGGATCAAAATTTCACAATGTGATGCGAGGCGTTTTTGCCTGAAAACTGCCTTGCATCCGCGGGTAAAACGCACATTGATGAGCGCGATATCGGCTGGAGATTCTCCATGTACAGTTAGCCTTCAGGAAAAATATTCGAGGGGTTTCTGGGAGACGCCATCGAAGAATATCTCAAGGAGAACATTGGTATAACTCCTCACCAGCATAGATTCATGAAGGGTCGATCATGTCAGACCAATCTGATCAGCTTCTACAATGAAGTAAGCCCTAGGCTGGACCTGGGAGAGTCTATTGATCTCGTATATCTGGACTTCTCTAAAGCATTTGACACCGTGCCTCATAATAGGCTGATATATAAAATGAGACAGCTCAGATTGGGTGAAAACGTGTGTATTTGGGTAAAGAATTGGCTCGGAGATAGAGAGCAGAGGGTGGTAATACATGGTTCATACTCTGATTGGGCCACCGTTGCTAGTGGGGTGCCACAGGGTTCAGTATTAGGCCCCATTCTGTTCAATATATTTATCAATGACCTGATAGAGGGGCTGCACAGTAAAATATCAATATTTGCAGATGACACAAAATTATACAAGACAATTAATACAACGGAGGACAATGTATGGCTACAAAAGGAAATTTTTTTCATGTTATCAGCCGTCATATTTTGGCTGAGAAAAGAGGTTATTTCATTCTTTCTACTAATGCGCGAAATGAGGAGCAGCTGAAAATCGAATCATCCTTGCACATAATCAGGACATTTCTCAAGTCTTCAATCCAGATGTCAGTAAACATCTGAGTCAAAGATGTTTGGACTTTTTAATTCTGGTGACTACATGATATGCACATGTAGACAAAGGCGTAAGTGGCTTGTAGGAATTCTGCCCTTCTTGAACCTTTATTTTTCGATGTGTGTTGAACACGCTTAACTACAGACATGATTTTTTTTTCACAAAATGCTGGGCTTTGACACAAAATTGCAAGAAGGCGCTCATGACTAAAGTGTTGTGTGATATTTTCACAATGTTCCAGGAGTCTAGTTTTAGAAAATACTGTATACTGGTATGGATTTTCTGAAAAATATGATTTTTATTTCCTTTTATAATTCAGGTTCATCAAACATGTTAAACATTGTGCAAGCAGTAAAAGTAGTTACAGTATATAGTGGAGCTTTAGGATTTAACACCTTATACTGATGGCCACAAGAGCATTTGCTTCAGCCTTAAAATTTTGAAAATTCTTCCCAAAAAGATTAATAAGCAGTTAACACATTTAAAGGCTGCACATCTGCAACATTTAGTATAGCATTTCATTAGTAACCAAGAAGTTACATAGAAATCTATAGAGGATATTTTGTAAAGAACATCCAAATATGAATAATTACTGTCCTCCGTATCCCACCTGCACATTCAACAGATAGAGATAGAGAAGGGAATCTGCATCACCGGGGAGACATTCATGTGAAAAGCAACAAATGCAAAAGTTCTGGCAAAAGGAGATTATATAACATTTTCTAAAAAGTTAGGAGAAACCCCACTTTTGCTACTTATTCATGAAATGTTGTATTACACCAATACATTATCCTACCAAAAGTAATTGGACATCTGAGCAAGAAATCAAAAGTAGTCTTTATTTACATGTTAATACTGTTACTCTCTATGGCGTACTTTCTACTGACATCTGATACACTTCTGCTGGTATCTCCCTTAATTCATCCTGCAAATATCTGTCGAGAAGATGGACGCTGTTCATACTTCCTGAGCTGATGTTTATGTTTGTTCCAAAGATGTTCAGTAGGGTTCAGGTGGGGAGTTCACAGGCCAGTCCAGTCGTGGAACCTCCACATCATAATACCAACACACAATAGTGTTGGATTTGTGACAAGGAGAGTTGTCTTGTTGGAGGTATTGATGACTATTTGCAGAGTATTGGCACATGGTCAGCAGCACATTACTGTCTAAAATGTCAGGGTACACCTCCATGTTCATGGTTCATCAACGGACCAAGACCATGTAACACACAACATCCAAAATTATAACACAACCTACACCGTACTTAACTGTTGGCACGACACATTCAGGCTAAGGGAAGATGGAGTAGCGTGATCCATCACTCCATAGAACGTTCTTCCATTGCTCAACTGTACAATAATGACACCCCCTCCAACCCCTTACATGAGCCAATGCATCTTTTTGAGAGAACTTGCTAGATGGTTGAAGGATGAATTGAAGGAAGTATCAGCTGAAGTACATCAGATGTTAATAGAAAGTATGCCACGGAGAGAATTCATTATTAGGGTCAAAGGAGCCCCACTAAGTATTAACTTATGTAGATGAATACTACTTTTGATTCTTACTCAGGTGTCCAATTACCTTTGGTAGGATAATGCACAGATGACCAATCCTTAGAACAGGTCATTGGTATCAGAGTAGTTATGCTCTGCCGGCTCGAAACCTCAACTGATCAAATAGGCAAGAAGTGCACAAATGAGTGTCGCAGCCTTTTCACTGCATACCAGGCACAGTGCCATACATTGTATAGGGCTGTGACAGATATAGCAGCTCAATCCTCTTCACTTGAAAGGCACGGAGATGCCGTGTGGCAGAAAAACATGGTGTCACATGCCTGAGTAGAAGCCATAGCCAAGATAAGCTATTTCCCAACAATTAATTAAGTCGCGTGACTTTGCAGTGACACAAAATCGCGATATTGCCGTGAGAAAATGTAGCAATATTGCACCGGACACAGAGGCGATATCTATGCAATTTTTTTCCCCGCGGCGATATTGCTGTCGCTCGTGTGAAAGAGGCCTTATAGAATACAATTTTAAGACCCCTTGTGAGTCGGATGCTGCATCCAAGATCCTGCGCAGGAGCAAGGTGACTGGGGCTGTGCGCAACACCCAGAAGAGGTGTGAATCCAGCACATCCAACACAGAGATCTCAACTTAAATAACAGTAAGCACTGTAAGAAAGGCTCTATTTAAAGAACCATCACAATGATGCTGCACGAAATGTATAATCAGCTACATGTGGCTATCCCCCCCAATACATACAAGTGGGCTTGTGTTACCTTGCTTCATTATTTCTGTCTGCCTGAGACTCCTGGTCTTCTACTGAGTTGGTCATGTGCTCTCAATTCTGACCAGCTCAGATCTACTTGGTGTTATCTTGTCTGAAAATAGTTAATTTCTAAGTCTGTCTTATGCGGTTACATGAATCCTACCACATAAACTGCCTACAAGAAGATACGGGCACTGCTATCACAGTTATGGCTGAAAATCATACAGCTCCTGTCACACAGTTATAATAGAGGAGATCACAGCTTATCCTCCTGACTGTTAACTTATGGGCTGTAACTTATATAGGGGACTATAGAAAGTAATGATAATGAAACTGTCCCCCCAGCAGGCAGAATGGTATAGCCTCAGCTAATGCATCATGGGATAGAAGAAAAACTGAAAGTAATAAAATCTCAGCGTCAAGATGATTTCAGTTAAGCATCAGGCTACACTGCGAGGAAAAGTGGCTGCAATAGACAGAGGAGACCTCTGGAGTATGACAGGCAATTAGGTGAAGGGGGCAGCCATGGAAAAATATGTTTGTTTTTTTCCAGAGTAGCCCTTTAAAGCTTAAATTTGATTGGGAAAGCTGTTTCTATTGTGCCATGGAAGAGAATTTCATTAGATATAGGTCTAGTATGTTTATCATTCAATTTGCTATATCATGTGGTGAAGTACAGAAGTACTCTTTATCTAATACACATTTTGTTTCACTATTGTACTAAAGCAGTTGTCCCATTTCTTGCAGTTTTCAAACAGCTCTATACATTGCACAGTGGCCTGAGTTGGTACTGCAGGTTAAATCCTATTGAAGTGAATGAGACTCACCCTGCAGTACCAGCTTAGACCACTGTGCAATGTATAGAGCTGTCTGAAAACAACTAGAAGTGGGACAACCTCTTTAATGCTTAGAAATATACAGTGTTATAAGGACAGGTTGGGGCCAATGCTGAATCTATATACCATATATACTCGAGTATAAGCCTAGTTTTTCAGCACATTTTTTTATGCTGAAAAAGCCCCCCTCGGCTTATACTTGAGTCAGGTAAAAAAAAAACAAAAAAAAAAACACAATACTTACCTCCCAGCCTGCGTCTGTGTCCCTGATGCGATGGTCTCCCCGGTGGTGCGGCAAGCTGCTTAAGAATCCTCCCCGCTGTCATCTCTCTGCTCAGCTTTGAATTCCCCCGCCATCAGCGCTGTGTAGATAAGCGCTGTGATTGGATTGAGCGCCAGCCAATCACAGCCGGTGCTCGATCATTCACAGCCATTCAGTGAATGGCTTCACTGAATGGCTGTGATTGATTTATTGAGTGCTGGCTGTGATGGGCTGGCACTCGATCCAATCACAGTGCTTACTTACACAGCGCTGACGGCAGGGGAATTGAAAACAGAGCAGGGAGATTAAAGCAGGGAGAAGTCTGAAGCAGCTTGCCGCACGGCTGGGGAGACCATCGTGTCGGGGACTCAGAGGCCAGCTGGGAGGTGAGTATTGTGTTTTGCTTTTTTTTTACCTAGTGTATACCCGAGTCTAGCTAAGCTTATACTCGAGTCAATAAAATTTTACCAGTTTTTTGTGGTAAAACTTATTGACTCGGCTTATACTCGGGTCAGCTAATACTCGAGTATATACGGTATATAAAGACGAAAGCCCTCACTGACTCACTCACTCACTGACTCTCCACTAATTCTCCAACATCCCGATGTCGTAGAAACATGAAATTTGGCACGAGCATAGATTATGTCCAAAATAGGAAAAGTAAAGAGGTCCCAACTTGATTATTCAATTCTAAGCGCAATAGAATTAGCGTCCAAATTTTACGTACGTAATCTAATTCTCTCACTTCCCGATGTCATAGAAACTTGGAATTTGGCACAAGCATAGAATATGTCCAAAATAGGAAAAGTAAAGAGGTCCCAACTCGATTATTCAGTTCTAAGCGCAAAAGAATTAGCGTCCAAATTTTACGCACGTAATCTAATTCTCTCACTTCCCGATGTCATTTTATATAAAGGAAACGTCGCATGGTTACCTCCACGTGGTGTTTCCTGGGTAACGCAAAGAAGCATGCAAAATGGTGAACATATTTTTTTTTCTCGGTATCTCTAAAGTAACCACGACTTCATAAGATTTTCTGTGTGAACACCAGATAAACACCAGTACCAAATTAACTCGGGCGAAGCCGGGTATATCAGCTAGTAACCATATATATTAATGTACATGTTAAGTCGAAGCCTTGCATTTCTAAGTGTTGTTGGCGTAGGTGGTTGCACAACCTTGAAAACAAATGAATGTTTCAATAAACTACAAACGCTGACCTTAAACAGTCTGCATCCCACAGGTAAATCTGTCTCAATCATTTATGGCGATACAGACGCCGTGCCTTGGATGTTGGGTTTGTTGTTTTGAAGGCCATGTATTATACATTATTATCAGATAACACTCAAAATGCTTTCACGCACAGCGCCATTAAGAGGGGTTTCCCCTGACAAGACCAAAGATAATCCAGATTAGCTTCCTAGAATGGTCTTCTCATGCTGAAACATGAAGGAAACCGTCTGTGCACGCTATAAATAAAAAGGGATTAAACCAGCTCAGCATTACATTAAATTTCCTAAAGCGATGATATAGGACTGCATCTAGAGGGAGAAAATGGAAAAACTTCCCAGGACATTCAAATTATAGTTGGGCTATGTTCACATCTGCCATATGGCTTCTTTTGGAATTCCGCAGACAGCATACAGGCCCCTTATAGCCTATAATGGCCCGCGTGAAGAAAACTCATGGCATGTCCTATTCATGTCAGCTTCACAGACGAGAAATAGGACAAACCAAAGCATGTCAATGTTCTGTGTCCGTGTATACTGGACAGTTCCCGACTGCTGGCTGGGTGCGCTCCGATGCAAGTTGGGCTTGAGTCTCTTAGGTGCAACTCACACTTATGGCTAGTGTGTTCCTAGTCTTAGTAAGAGGGAGCCTGGAGGGTCACTTTAAATCTAAGGGAATTATTATGCAATTACAAATCATGGTTAGAACACAGCAATATAAATTAAAGGGGATGTCCACTCAAAGTTATCTCTGGGATACAGCTTGTAGATCCACCCCGGGCCACTACATATTGTACGGAGCTGGACTACTTCTGATGCACAGCAGCTTGGGCTCACAGCTGATCAGCGGGGAGACCGGTCATCAGACCCCTACCAATCCCAAATGTCACCTATTCTGAGGATAGGTCATCAATATTCTAGCTGCAGAAGGCCCCTTTAAAGGATTATTTTCAGAGCAAAAATGACCATCTTAAAGGGGTTGTACCAGAATCACAAGTTATTCCCTAGCCAGAGGACAACTTGCTGGTCGGTAGGAGTCTCACCGTTGAGACTCCTGCCAATTTCAAGAATGACAGTTCTGTTTCCCCTTATCCTCCTCACTGTGAGCATACTGCACCCCCTGTAGTGAGGAGGAGACTGAATGGAACGCTATTCATGTAAGCCCATCATTCGTTTTCTATGCGACTGCTGGAGATAGCTGAGTGGTGCTTAAATTAATGGAACGCTGACCACGTGTGCTCGGCCAGCTCTTCAAGACTTCTGGTTAAGCTTGTCCTGGTGAATTCAGGCCAATTTAGGGTTCTACCTGGCAAGAACCGTTATAGTCTTCTACCATTAGCACAATGGTTTTGTTTCCCCAAGAAAAATAATTGAAAGCTGCAATAATAAATTCCACCAAATAATCTACTGTGACCATAAAATGTAGAAGGAAGAAAAACCCACATCCTGGATGAAAGGCAGCAAGGAAATATCAAAATCTTGATAACAATCTAATGAAGGCTCCTCGGGACCAGTATGACTTCTAGGCGTCCTTCCCATGACATCACACGTAGACGCTTATGCCTGCACCTGTGTTATTACAGGAGCGGCCTTCGTCTCTGCAGCTACTGTACACCGTGCTACATGATGCTAATAACCGGGGACGATAGAAGGCTTGGCTTCTCCTTGCATCACCATTGTTCAATCCCAACGTTTAATAGCAGCTGCATCAGATGAAACATTACAATGAAGACATCTGTAAAAAGCCTTGACAAGCTCAGTACAAGAGCATGACCTGGGCAGAAGCTCCAGATTCTGACTGGTTACGTCAGCTACATCCCATGGATTGTCCTCCCATATTGTCCTCAAATAGCCTCCAGCAGTCCCCATTACTGATGTATCTGCAGGACTATAGAGTAGATTACTTTACCCGGTATGTTCCAATTGGCTTCCACTAATAGTGGGTGATAACATCCTGGATGCTGAAATATTAGACTATCTGCCCAATTTTATTTGAATGTCTCATGACTCTTTAAAATGACTCTAAGTAATCTTAAATGTTCTTGCATAAAAAGACAGACATAAAAATATAGGAATTTAAACTGATGAGGACTTTCCAGACCTTCTTATATAGGCTTAAAGGGGATGTGTCATCAGAAAATGACTTCTTATAGAAAAATCACATTTTTGTGTAAAACATACGGTTTAAGAATTTTTGGTGCTTTTTTTTTTTTTTTTTTTCGGTCGCAATCTATATTTAAAAAGAAAAAAAATTCTAAAATTCAGCATTTTTCACTCTGACCACGAAGCTTAAAGAATAGTCTGACACTTCCTGTTCTGTAGAGAAGTCATCTCACAGGCAGGATTACACTGAGAGGTAACACCTGTATGTAGATAACACAGGATCCACCATTCACAAGAGGTATAAGCACTGACTATCTACTCCCCTCCATGCAAAATGACATCTTCACAGGTCACAGAGCATGTCTAGAACAGAATCCCATACAAGTCAATATTTTCCCCCTTGTGCATTGTGTGAATGGCCCATGAAGCTGCTGTAAAGCGTCTCTCTATATGCTCTATATGTCTTTACAACCATCAAACTTTTCTGTGATTTCCTAATCATCACCTCTACCCCTTTCATCTTATACACAGACCATAGGTGTATACCTCTAGGTTACCATGAGTGAAATGATGTGCTCTTCCTCCCATTTGTTATCCTGCCTGTTTTAAATGTAAATTAACGAAGGCTCTGTGCAGCCGATACGCGTCTGGTTAGAGATGTGTATACCTGGCAATTTTAAATGACAGCCGGCTCCCGCTGCGGGATAGCGCGGGATCATATGTGATCTCGCGCTATCCCCAGGACGTACTGGTACATCCTGTTAAAGCCCAGGACCGGGGGCAGGTGAACCCGCTTGAGCAAGCAGTGGATCGTGAGATATATGAAGTGAGCAAGCTGACAGCACAGCACACCATATTCAAGTGTCTGTTCTTCAAGATGGGTCTCTGTAATAGTGGCCAGTTAGTGTATATAAACGGTTTGTACTGTAAGGAATGTATCCTATTGTGTTCGGACAGTTGGCCTGGTTTCTTCTGGGACTTATACTCCGTTGTGGGGGTAGGATTGCGTCATCCCAATGATGTCATTTTAGCCCATGGTAGGACACACATAGCGAGTGATGCAGATCATGCAGAATTTTATTGGTTGGATAGACCCTGCTCTTTGATAACGTTACTTTATGGAATTAGATGAAGTAAAGTGTCTTAAAACTAAATGAACACATAAATGGAACTGGTGATAATAAAAGATATATGAAGCACAGAGGGGTATCGTCATGGAAATTTTAGCTGGGAGCCAAATCGTTAAGAATATAGATTCAATCCTCAATGAAAAAAAATGCCTTAATGGAAAAAGGTGTCTTAATGGCAAATTATAAATGGAGGGAATAGAAATACAAAAAAAAGCAAATCTAAATGATAGCTAATTAGACTTAAATAATTCCCTTTGCATTATTATATCTTGTGAGTCACGGCTATAAAGACAGGTGAATATTAAACAGACCTAAAATAGCACAATGATGATGAGGTACAGAACAATTAGTCATACGTAAGGCAGAAATAAAAGGGGATTCTGGGATGCTTGCCATTTTACCACAACCGTAAACCAAAGTAAAGGCAGTCTAATACACAGTAAACTACATCACAGACATGCATTAAGTGTTACATGCTAAAGGATAAGGCTGGAGATTCCTATACTAGCCAGCTCATATCTCCACAAAACCAAGACGTCTGATGTCTAATAGGATTAGGTAAAGGTGAAAAGTGAACATCCACTGCATTCTGCCATCAAAGGAAACAGAAATGGGATGCTTCATGCTTTAATTCATCTTATCCTATGCTATTTTTTTATTTCAAGATCCATTAGCCGACCCTGTTAATTGGACAGTGGAGCAATAATCAAAAGCAGGATTTATTTACATAGGTTATTACATTCACTGTTAAAAAAAAATCCCTCTCCTAGAAGGAGTTGTTGGAATGGAATGAAACTTTCTCTGTGTGATTGTAACATTCATATAATTAAGTGATTACAATATCAGAGCAAAGGGATCATTTATTGCAGAAAACTGACCCATTGTAGGGAGGCTCTAGTACCCTGTTTTACGGCCTCTAGCTTGGATACAAGATGTGATACGGGCAGGCATGGAGGCTCTAGTACCCTGTTATACTGCCTCTAGCTTGGATACAAGATGTGATACAGGCAGGCATGGAGGCTCTAGTACCCTGTTGTACCGCCTCTAGCTTGGATACAAGATGTGATACAGGCGGGCATGGAGGCTCTAGTACCCTGTTGTTACATCTCTAGCTTGGATACAAGATGTGATACGGATGGGCATGGAGGCTTTAGTACCCTGTTATACCACCTCTAGCTTGGATACAAGATGTGATACGGACAGGCATGGAGGCTCTAGTACCCTGTTGTACTGCCTCTAGCTTGGATACAAGATGTTATACGGGCAGGCATGGAGGCTCTACTACCCCGTTATACTGCCTCTAGCTTGGATACAAGATGTGATACAGGCAGGCATGGAGGCTCTAGTACCCTGTTGTACCACCTCTAGCTTGGATACAAGATGTGATACAGGCGGGCATGGAGGCTCTAGTACCCTGTTGTACCGCCTCTAGCTTGGATACAAGATGTGATACAGGCGGGCATGGAGGCTCTAGTACCCTGTTGTTACATCTCTAGCTTGGATACAAGATGTGATACGGATGGGCATGGAGGCTTTAGTACCCTGTTATACCACCTCTAGCTTGGATACAAGATGTAATACAGGCAGGCATGGAGGTTCTAGTACCCTGTTGTACCGCCTCTAGCTTGGATACAAGATGTGATACAGATGGGCATGGAGGCTTTAGTACCCTGTTATACCACCTCTAGCTTGGATACAAGAT
The DNA here is from genome assembly GCF_035609145.1 of Eleutherodactylus coqui. Classification (NCBI taxonomy): domain Eukaryota; kingdom Metazoa; phylum Chordata; class Amphibia; order Anura; family Eleutherodactylidae; genus Eleutherodactylus; species Eleutherodactylus coqui. The sequence goes on along the minus strand of NC_089837.1, from coordinate 84,702,636 downwards.
GTGATACGGGCGGGCATGGAGGCTCTAGTAGCCTGTTGTACCACCTCTAACTTGGATACAAGATGTGATCCGGACGGGCATGTAGGCTCTAGTACCGTTGTACAGCCTTGGATACAAGATGTGATACGAGCAGGCATGGAGGCTCTAGTACCCTGTTGGGCTGCATCTAGCTTGGATACAAGATGTGATATGGATGATGGAGGCTCTGGTACCCTGTTGGGCCGCCTCTAGCTTGGATTCATGATGCGATTAAGGCAGGCATGGAGGCATATGTTCCATATGGTATCATGTGGCAAATCGGTCCACATTTGCTGTAACTGACCCTTTAGATAATGCAAACTCCTAGGCTGTTGAGGTTGGCATCCCATATGGTCCTATACATATTCTATTGGTGATAAATCTAGCGACCGGAAAGGTCACAGAAGTATGGCAAAGCTATGGAGTCATTCCTGTGACCCCCTTGTGTGTGCGGCTGAGCATTATCCTGCTGGAAAATGCCTCTTGGAAGCCGCCATGAGAGGAACACATGTGGCTGCAGGATGTCCTGAACATATCGCTGAGCTGTCACTGTCTCTTGTGACACTACTTGGGGGTGACCGACTGTTGCATGCGATGGCCCCCCAGACCATCATACCAGCAGTGGGGACTGTGTGCTGCCCAAAAGCAAAGGCAGGATTGAGGTGCTCGCCACTAGGTCTGCAGATACGAACACGGCCGTCATAAGTGCTCAAACAAAACCTGGATTTGTCACTGAAGACAACCCAGTTCCACTCTGAAGCAGTCCAGTTTCATTGTTCCCGACACCACTCTGCAAACAGAGGCGACTGTGGACGTACAAGTACAAGTAATGGGTGCTATGAGACCAAATATCCTTCAGCCAAGCGTCTGGAAATGGATTTGACAGACACAGGCGCCTGTAACGATGGCACCACCTGTCTCTTGATAGCAGGCAATGAAACAGTTGGAGCTGCTCTTGCTTGCCGGCCGATCAAACAATCCTCTCATCTGCTGGTCAGTCGAGGGTGTCCTGAGTCCGGTTGCCTTCTGTGCATGCAGTCACACATCCTCTGGTCGCAACATCTCTCAACAGTCCAGTCAAACCAGCACAGGTGTCGGGCAATTTGTTGATACAACAATCCAACTTCTTGCGAAACAAAAAATGTGCCCCCTCTCAAACTACGTCAACTGGGCAAAATCTCTTTGAATGCGTCATAGAGGCAGATGTAGTGGTCAACCAGCTCTACACAAGCGGAAAAAAGGTCTACTAGGTACATTTGGTACTCTCTCTGTGGCGCACTTTCTACTAACGTCTAATACACTTCAGATGGTATTTCCCTCCATTCATCCTACAAATGTATGTCAACTTCTCTCAAAGAAGATGAATGAGGTTCATATTTCCTGATCTGAAGTTCCAGTTTGTCCCAAAGATGTTAAGTAGGGTTCAGGTCGGGATTCTGTGCAGGCCACATACTTCTCTTCAAGCCTAAATAAAACAGTGCTGGATTTGTGACGAGGCTCGTTCTCTTGTTGGATGTATTGCTGACTATTCCCAGAGTATTGTCACATTATCAGCAGTACATTATTGTCAACAATGTCAAGCCACACTTCCATATTCATGGTTTTTGCCACAACCACCAACGGGCTGAGACCATGCCATGTAAAACATCCCCAGAGCATAATGTACTTATCTGTTGGCACAACGCACTCAGGCAGAAAGTGTTCTCCAGGTATCATCCACACCCAGGTATAGCCATCTGATGTGATACTGGAGTAGCATAATCACTCTATAGAGCATTCTTCCATTGCTCAACTGCCTAGTGGCAACGCTCCTTGCGCCAATGCATCTTCTTTGAGAGAACTTGCCAGATGTTTGCAGGATGAATGAAGAGAAAGATCAGCTGAAGTGTATAAGACATTAGTAGAAAGTATGGAGAGTATCCAATGTCATTAGGGCCAAAAGAGGCCCCACTAAGTATTGACATATGTAAACAAATATTGCTTTTGATTCTTGCTCAGGTGTCCAATTACTTTTAGTAGAATGGTATAAGTGGCACCAAGGTTGTCTGGCAGCCACAATTGCCAATCAACATGCAAACAGCATGCAACTCCAGTCAATGTGAACAGACACGATAATAGTGGAATAGGTGAAGCGGTCAGTCGAGAAGTTTACTTATGTATATAGCAAGCTAAAATCTTGGTTTCTTGAACTGTATTAGTAAAATCCTACATGCTTGGTTTGGCATAATAATGTGATGCCAGAGGTGTTAGCTATGTACTAAAATGCTACATTATTACAGACACTGGCCCCATTACAACTTGAGCTTCCTAATATGGACATGGCCATATACTTACTGACTCAGGAGGGCAAACACGTGCACCAACCTCAGCGTGCAGGTAGCAAACTGCCAAATGAAGGAGCCAATTACACCTGTGCAGTACCAATGTGGTTCACTTATTGAGGTGCAGGGCAACCCACCGAACTATTATGGCGTCATTAATAGTTTGCTGGTCTGCATGGTATATTACATGTATCAGAATGGTCTGGCACTTTGTATCTACTCTGTGTGGGAGTATACACCAAGCAGCCACCCCCCTCTATATTAAGTGAGTAGCTGTCTCATCGGTGTCCCCCACAGGTGTAATAAGCTCCCTCATTTGGCAGATTGCTACCTGCATGTTGAGGTGGTGCACATGTTTGCCCACCTGAGTCAGTAAGTATATGGCTGTTTTCAATGACTGTTTGTGCTTATATTTCCCCTTCTATGACGAGCTTCCTAATATGGAAATTGGACACATGACCTTGAAGTGTAACAATAAAATCAAGTGAGCAAGTTTTCCATGGATCAGTTTCAGTGTAAATCCCCATTAGAATGGAAAACAAAGTGATCTGAAAGACTTCCAAGAAGGCCTAGGGGTCGAAAGAATATGTCAAGAATTGTTCTGATGATAGGAGGTGGTCTTTAGTCAAGCAAACTGCAGTGATACAATGCTGGTGCTTCAATTAACATGTACAAATGTATAAACTTGAACTATAGAAGCAAATGACCAGATTCAGTGCTGCCTAATAGTAACAGAAAAACAAGAATTCGGTGGGCAAAAGAACCTAAAAATTGGACCACTGGGCTGTGGAAAACATTAGCTGGTCAGATGAATGCAGATTTCTGTTACACTGTGCGTGCTGATGGGATGTCCGAATTTGGCGCAAGCAGCATAAAATCGATGAACCCTTCCTGTCAGGTGCCTCCATCTAATTTACACCAAATGCAAGATCTCCTGTCCACATGGGCCAATATTCCTGCAGAATTATTTCAACACCTAGTAGAACTAAAGGCCCATTTACACTGAGTGATGATCGCTCAAAAAAATCGGTCAAAAGCGATCGTTTGAGCGATAATCGTTGTGTCTAAACGCACGGCCATCGTGCACTTTCCGTGCACTGCTAGCTGATCGTTAAATTCAGGCCAACCTAAAAATCGTCGTTCAGCCTTAGCAGCAGTTCTCCACGGGTAGTGCTGATAGCATTGTTTCCTGACGGAGAACAAAGGAACTGAAAGCAGGTAAGAGCCCTCGGGCTATTCACTGCTTTCAGCTAAAGGCTTCATTTGCACACTTAATTGCTCTTAAGGAGCTGAGTAGCTACTTAATAGTTGTGCAAAATGATCACTCAAAGCTGTCACTGAAACTGTCATTTGAGCGATCATCGGCTCGTGTAAATGGGCCTTTATGTCATGATGATGTGCTGCTTCTGAAGGCCAAAAGGAGGTCCAACATTCTATTGGTAGTCTTCAATAAAATGGCCATTCAACGTATATAAGCTATGGAGTAGTGAGATAAAGCAAAAAATGTATTAGTCATAAAAGGGAGTATCTAACAATTGCAGGCAGTCCTCCGTGTAATCAGTGCTCACCCCATACTCAAAATTATCTTAACCCAGAGCTGTACAAGTCAACAAGCAGATCTGACTGCATTTATCTACCTCCCCCCTCACGCTTTATTCCTCCATTCAAGACAACAATCCATTGTCCTCATTCATAAACGAAAAAGACGGCAAACATGTTCTGTATGGGATAATCCCCACAAAGGATTCCCTCATAAGTACTAGGCTGAAGATATTTTGGGTACATTTGCTGCTTTGCATTTGTAGTTGGTGATGTAAAAGATAGGAAGCGCCAGAAGGGGACCACTAGATGGATTAACATATTTACTCGCTTTATAAATACAGCCGCTGAGATGTAGAAAAAAACTGGGAAATAATTCAGCTCAGGATTACTGGAATAATAAGTGATTTACGGGGATGCCTTTTAGATGTCTATTCAGCGTGTGGCCGCGGCTTATAGAATATATGCTTCTATTATCCCCCGTATAGACACTCTTGTACATCAGCCACGATATACCCGGGTGCCAGGCCAGGTGCCACTCTTGGCCCTATAGTTTCCTACTGCATTGATGTTAAAGAATCAAATATATTTAATGCAGCGCTAAGGTCTCTTCCCCTGGCCCACAGAATTCAGGGCTGCAGCTTATATATGCCGCAGCTTGGTCATGTGAACAGGCGAGAAAGCGGGAGATTTAGCCGCGACTTTCTCCCGTTCATGTGATTTTCAGCCGCGATGCAGGTGGCCGAAGATCGCAATGCCTGTGTGAAAGAGGCCCTATGTATAATTTGTAACAGAAGGTGGCGTAAATTATACCAGAAATGTATGCCAGGTCAAACCTGGCGTACATTTCTGTCTAGGTGTACGGAGGTGCCAGGGATGCGCTAAATATATGTAGAGATATTCCCTATATGAACTACTTTTGTATTCCCCCATTTCATCCAATTCTCTGTTTGGTCTTAGTTGGAGAAGAGGCTCTGAGCAAGTCAAAAGAAAAGAAATTTCCTGAGATTAAATGGATCCCACCTATGTGGGATCAAAAGGAAGCCAAAAAGGAAAGGATCTCCAGGATCTAGAACCAGTGATAAATATCCTGACAGCAGAAATGCAGTCCAAGGAGAACAGTACAGAGTTGGACCAACTAACCCAAAGCCCTGAGAAGGAACCAAACTTAGTTATTAAGTACAATAAAAAAGCCAGGAGAAAGCCCAAATCTGGTAAATAAACCAAGGTGTCATCAGTGTAGAGGGATACTTTTTCCACCAGAGACCCCCTAGAAATACCCTGGATTAAAAAGGATTGGTGAATAGCTACCACAAGCAGTTCTAATGCCAGGGCAGATAGCAGGAATGATAAGGGGCAGCCCTGCCTTGTGCCGCATTTCAGGGCAAAGGAGGGGGATATATCTGTATTGATGTGAATCCTGGCCACAGGAGCATCATAAAAGAGTTACACCCATAATTGAAATTTGGAGCCACAGATATGGAGCACCTCCCACAGATATGGTGTTGCCATCACTAGTGTATATTGCATCAAAATTTGGTGTAATTTTTGGCACACAATTTCACATTTAGGCCACATGCCTTTGCCAGATGAGTCAGAAAAAGTGTTTGAAAGTGTATAAAAAACATGATAAATATGATAAATAGTAGATCTGCCCCATTCTGTAACTAGTAGCATTCCTATGGAACATGACTGTCTTACGACAGTAAATAGGGCAGCAGATATACTAAAAAAAAAAGTGTGTGCATGTATCTATATAATACAGCTCAAAACTATGTCATCATCCTATAGTGTATAAAAGGTGATCCCAGCCATACTCACGTTCATTCATGTTATAGCTGGAGATGTCAGGGTAACTTCTTTGTGTAGGTCTTGTAGCTAAAAAAGAAAAAGTTTCATTACATTTTCATAATTGACAAATATACATACTTAAAAACATAAAGGACATCCATGGGGATCCGATGTACTGATGGTTCAGATTAGTTGCAGACATTTCGTAGTCTAAAAAAATTTTCATTCCATACATCTGAATGAGGTAGTTCCCGCGATGTGTGCATACATTTCTGCAAGCCTCGTTTACATTAGTGGGATCATTGCAGACATTTTTTGTAACAAATTTGTTGCGAGCGCCAATACTCCGAGGCTGGAATCACACATGCAGTTTTTTGAGCCAAACCCTGGAGTGGATACCAAAGAGAAGAACCAGTTTTTGCTCTATACATTTCCTTCTTTTTGGGTCCCTTCCTGGGTTGGTTCCATAAACTACACGGCCAGTCCAGCCTTTAGGGCCTTTTACATGGCCGGATACTTGTGAAAGGCCCTTTGTTCACCCGATCATTGGCTGTGTGAAGTTGCTGATGATCACCTGACAAGCAAACACACATTTGTCATAGGATTGCATCTTTTATGCAGAACCAAGAATCCTAATTGCTGGCAGCGTATCTCCCCGTGTGAACGACAGATGTTCTGCCAAGGGAGATGAAAGTGTATGTGCCGAGAACTTCAGCACAATATTACGCTTGCCAGCGTGTGATTCTCATCTTTTTGGTCAGCCCCATGGGCAGCGTATACACTCCTCACATACGTTTCTTACCTTCTGTACCATTTCCCGACTGGTAGGAACGCAGTCTATTCGACTTTACGGGGACTTCTTTCTACAAAGACATGAAGAATCACACCATAAGTTACTTCTACATTTATACTGCGGGCAAGGCTCTCTTCACATCAGAGCAGTGGCTTCCATGTAGGACAAGAACCACAATGCACTGACGGATCCTTTACCTGACGAGCGCGCAATGAACCCTGCTGACTTATAATGGGGTCCACTCTTGACACCGGCCTAATCGCGGTAAAAAGCGCTGAGTGTGAGAGTGGCCTTAGGACTCACACATATAAGGGTTTAGTGGACTTAAGAGACAGTACCGATCCCATCATTGACTTTCAATTGTGCCTCTCACACACAGCATGCATATCTTGGCACGTATTACACTTGTATACATGTCAAGATAGTGTATAGGATTGTTGGCACACAGCAAGTATACAGGTCATTGCATACTTCCTGCGGGCTGCAAAATACGCTCATTTGAGAGAGCCCTCGTAGACATCTATCCAGCAACTGTGATAAATCAATACGGCCCTGTTCACATCACATGTGCGATATACGATTAAAGGGGTTGTCTCGCGCCGAAACGTTTTTGGGTTTTTTTTTCCATAGGCCCCCCGTTCGGCGCAGGCAACCCCAAGGGATGTGTTAAAAAAAAAAAAAAATTATAATATATATATATATATATATATATATATATATATATATATATATATATATATATATATATATATATATATATTTACTTACCCGAATCCCCGCTCTGCGACGTCTTCCTTCTTCTTACTTCTTCCTTCACCAAGATGGCCGCCGGGATCTTCACCCACGATGCACCGTGGGTCTTCTCCCATGGTGCACCGTGGGCTCTGTGCGGTTCATTGCCGATTCCAGCCTCCTGATTGGCTGGAATCGGCACACGTGACGGGGCAGAGCTACGATGACCAGCTCTCCGGCACGAGCGGCCCCATTCACCAGGCAGAAGACCGCACAGCGCAAGCGCGTCTAAAAACGCCAGAAGAAAGCGAAATTAGACGGATCCATGGCGACGGGGACGCTAGCAACGCAGCAGGTAAGTGAATAATTTCTGTATGGCTCATATTTAATGCATGATGTACATTACAAAGTGCATTAATATGGCCATACAGAAGTGTATAACCCCACTTGCTGCTGCAAGACAACCCCTTTAATGCACAATCAGAAGCTGATGGAATAGCATAGCAGGCCAGCAGCTCTGAGGAAGGGTTGTTGGGGAGAAGCAACAGCCACACTTACTCATCTTTATCCTACAGAGTCCATGTTTATCCGCTATATACTCTGCGACAGCTAAAAAGAGATGCACTTCTACATATATGCCCAACCTGAGCACCCATCATGCACCATTATCTGTGCCCCCAATCATGAGCCTCCTAATCTCTCGTACAGACGTATCCTTTCAATCCCTTCCTTACAGAGCCCTTTCACTTATGTCGCTTCACTGGTGACCCCCTTAAACCTGTGCAACCCTAGTGACCCATGACCCTGGTTTGGTTGTGGCCCTAAGGCTCTAGGAGGAGGCGGACGAGGATCCAGCAGCTACAGATAGATTAAAAGTGTTGAGCGCCGGTCATGGCAGGTCTATGGTGGCAGCAGCCACAATGTGCAGAGAGGCAGGGAGTCAGGAGATGGGAGGAGCACAGTTTCATTGACTGCATGGGGGCTGTAAGGCTATGTTTCAGCCTTCTTGCAGGAGTCCTATAAGCAGGCAATGATTTGTGCCACGTCTTCCCCCATTTTCTGGCTTAAAACTTAATAAATCAGACTAATAGCTGTTGGCCACAGGCCCTCCCGCTAAACCCTGTCTACTTTTTTTTTCCACTTCTGAAAAGTGACAAGAGGAGGAGAGAAATGTTGCAAATTATAGCACTAATGCGGTGTGTACCAGAATTCTACTTCAAACAGCTCTAGCTCTGGCTCCATCAGTGTTACCAACAGGTTTTCATTCTCATTTCAGAGCCAAGATTTTAAAGCTGACAATACAGCTATTTGAAGTGGGGTCCAAAATATTGAATTTACAGTTATCACTTCAGTCTGTATGCAGAGCAGAGGGGAGGCAGCAGGGAAGCAGATAGATAAACCAGTTTTTCTTCTGTGATTCTCCTGCCTATTGCCCTGTCCCAAATGAGCTGTGGCATGGACTTTTGATCATGTGATCACCCCATCAATCAGAAAACACATTTGCTCTCTGATTGTCACATGTGGGGGTCTTTTTTCCCAGAATAAAGATAAGCACTTATTTAATCATTCCTCTGTGCTGTTTAACCCCACAGATGCCACAGTCATTGCTTTTTTTTTATTTTAAAAATATTTAAAGTTTTTTTTTACCCCTTACATAATGCTTTAAATACTGAAAAAGTAAAATCAAAGAAAACTACACATAATTGTATCGCCACATCCATAGCAACCTGTACCATAAAGTATTGCATTATTTATCCAGCACAGTAAATTTCAGTACCAATATAAACTACAAGTCATCCTGCAAAAAGCAAGCCCTCATACAAGTTTGTCGATAGAAAAATAAGAATACTCTGGTCTGGGAATGTGGTGCCACAAACAATTTTTTAATTAAAAAAAAAAAAAAATTATATTGTGCAAAAGTAGTAAAACAAAATTTCTACAAATTTGTTGTAATAATTGTAATGGGCCGTAGAATACAGTTATTACATTTATGCCAAATGGTGAAAACTGTAAAAATAAGTCACAAACAAAACAAAAAGTGAAGTCTTTTTTTCTCCATTGCCCCAGTAAAAAAAATTAATAAAAGATATTCAATACATAATATGTACCTGACATTGCTTCCTATAAAAACTAGAACTTGTCTCACAAAGTACAAGGTCTCATACAGCAGCATTAAGATAAAAAAATTAAAAATTAGAACTGCTGGGACACAAAAGGGGAAATAATTTCTTACTTCTATAATTATTTATGTCACTAAAGGTTTAAAAACGGACTTAATGCAACAGATTTCAGCGCCAAAAATATTTTGGAGACACTAGTTCATAAAACTTACAACAAAAAAAAATGAACATTTCTGGAAGGGTTTCCCAATTTTAATGTGACTTATTGTTTGAAACTGACAGATTCAGCTCTGCTACATCTGTAGTAATGAACCGCATAATGTTTTACTATCAGCATCTAGAATTCCGCGATCTGATGTTGCTGGTTAATAGATACCAACCAGATCTTTCTCAGATCAGCTCCTTATTAGGCATGTTTTGCGCAGTACATGGTGCTGAGAGGTAACAGCTTTCAGATTAGATTGACAGTCTAATTATCCATAATTTCCCATAGGCACTCTGCATGTACTGTGTACCCTGGTTATCTGGTCACACTAGTCGGCGTCATGGAGCTCGTTCCCACACACACATCAAAGACTCTTATCCATCTTAATCTTTTCTGATAAACTTTTCTAAAGACTCGTTGGTACATTGGCAGGGTAGCAGTCATGCTAAAATTATGAAATATGAACCATTTTCGATCATTGGGAAGAAAACACTAAAACATCAACCCCTCTCCATATGCCATAATAGGTCATAAAATAATCAAAGTGGGGGTCCCCAACTCAGGATCCTACGAGGCATTCACTTATTTTTTTCTCCCAGCGCTGTGGATGATTACTCAATAAAAGACACGAATGGTACAATTGTTTGTGCTAATCGTTTAAGGGCCTTTTATGGGGCCATTAACGTTTGCAGGAACATTCTTTGCTCAATCATCAGGCTATGTGAAGCTGCACCCGATTAGCCGACGAATGAGCAAACACTCATTCATTTCCCGAATGCATCTGTTTTTTGAAGCTGGGAAAAAAAATCATAATTAATCAGCAGCACATCTACCTGTGTGAAAGGGGGGCTGCTGCTGACAATGATGAAACTGAATGCTGAGCAATGATCATATGTATAATCATTCAGCACTTTCCTTTTTAATTGATCTTTGTGAAGCCCAGGTGAACAAGCACTCATCATCAGGATGTTACTGGGCAGTGTAAAAGGACCCTTAGAATGGACAGTGTAAAAGGACCCTTAGAATGGACAGTGTAAAAGGACCCACAGAATGGACAGTGTAAAAGGACCCACAGAATGGACAGTGTAAAAGGACCCACAGAATGGACAGTGTAAAAGGACCCACAGAATGGACAGTGTAAAAGGACCCACAGAATGGACAGTGTAAAAGGACCCGTAGAATGGACAGTGTAAAAGGACCCATAGAATGGACAGTGTAAAAGGACCCGTAGAATGGACAGTGTAAAAGGACCCATAGAATGGACAGTGTAAAAGGACCCGTAGAATGGACAGTGTAAAAGGACCCATAGAATGAACAGTGTAAAAGGACCCATAGAATGAACAGTGTAAAAGGACCCATAGAATGGACAGTGTAAAAGGACTAGAGATGAGCGAATGTACTCGGTTAGGGCGATTTCGCAATCGAGCATCGCTTTTTTCGAGTAACTGACTACTCGGGCGAAAAAATTCGGGGGGCGCCAAGGGTGAGCAGGGGGATGCAGAGGGGAGTGGGGGGGGAGAGAGAGAGCTCCCCCCTGTTCCCCACTGCTACCCCCCGCTCCACCACGCCGGCCCCCGAGTAGTCAGTTACTCGAAAAAAGCGGTGCTCAATTGCGAAATCGCCCTAAACGAGTACGTTCACTCATCTCTAAAAAGGACCCACAGAATGGACAATGTAAAAGGACCCTTAGAATGGACAGTGTAAAAGGACCCTTAGAATGGACAGTGTAAAAGGACCCTTAGAATGGACAGTGTAAAAGGACCCATAGAATGGACAGTGTAAAAGGACCCAGATTTTGGACAGTGTAAAAGGACCCAGATTTTGGACAGTGTAAAAGGACCCACAGAATGGACAGTGTAAAAGGACCCACAGAATGGACAGTGTAAAAGGACCCACAGAATGGACAGGTAAAAGGACCCTTAGATTGTGTCTGTTTAAATTGTGACATAACAATCAGAGCACATTTTATTAGTAATTAATGCCGAATTCCAAATAACCCTCAAAGGGTTTAAGTTTTCCTTTTTGCAACTGTATAATGGTACATTTAAATTTATGGCCAGCCGAAGCTGATAATCACTGATCACCAAGGGTTTCGTAAAGTGAATGTGTCATCAGAAAATCATCTATTGTACAAGTCAAGTTTTTATGTTAAACATACTGTATTTAATATTTTTGTTGATTTGTTTTAAAATTTTGATGTCACATTCTAAATCCTAAACAAATTCTAAAATTCTGTAGTTCTTATGTTGACCACTAATAATATTCTGACATTTCCTGTTATATAGAATACATTTTCAGCAGTCATCTCATTCTCATCACAGGCAGGAATAGAAGAAAAGATGACACCTATGCATAGATAACACAAGATCCCCCATTTACAATAGGTGATGGTTACAGCTCACCTCCTCCCTCTCCCTGCATAATGACCTCTGCACAGGGGTTTAGAACAGTCTCCAATATAAGTCAATGGGTGCTGCCCTCATTTATTATGTGAATGGCCCATGAGGCTGCTGTAAAGCATTTATAAGGGCCCATTCACATATGCATTTAGGTCTTCAGTCACAATTCCATTTCTCTACCCCGTTTTTTGAACAGAAAAATGAAATTGAAAAGAAAATAAAAGGTGCTTTTTTCCCCAAATTGAAAAAAGTTTGAATGCTCTTTGTTCCATTAAAAAGTGGAAACTTAAAAGGAATGGAAGCAAGCTGAAATCAATGGGGAAAAATGGAAACATTTATTTCTGCTTTAATTCCGTTTTAATGCTCCAAAGATGGAACAGAGAAATTGAATTGTGACTGAAACCCTAAAAGCAGGTGTGAAAAGGCCCTAAATGCTGGTAAAATCACCTCAGGCAAGGTGACCGTCCCCATAGACATGTACAGACAATAGAATAAAAATAACATTTACAAAATCAGAAAATAAAAAATTAAATTAGAAAAATGTAATAATGTGTCACAATTAGAGATGAGCGAGCATACTCGTTAAGGACAAATACTCGAGCGAGTATTGTCCTTTTCAAATACCCGCCCGCTCGTGAGAAAAGAATCGGGTGCTGGCGGGGGTGAGCGCTGTGTTGTGGGAGTGAGCGGGGAGAGAGAGAGAGATATCCACCCCGGTTCCCCCCGCCGCCCCCCCGAATCTTTTCTCACGAGCGGGCAGGTACTCAAAAAGGATAATACTCGCTCGAGTATTTGTCCTTAACGAGTATGCTCGCTCATTTCTAGTCACAATGTGATCAGCAAATTGCTGGGTTGGCTATAATATGACATGGGGTTGCCTTTGTGAGGAAACCCCTTTAATATGCAAAGAATAACACTAATATGTAAGAATAAGAGAGACCCAAAGAGATTCTATAATAATTATCTATAGGGAAATTCTAAACTTCTAATCCAGCATTGAACCAGTATACATAACTGAATTTCACCAAACCAGGAACAAAGGACAAATCACTGAGCAAAAATATACAATAAGGAAAGAAAACAAAGAAAAAAAATGTCGTTTTTTGTGACCATCCAAAAATGCCAAATATCTTATAAACTGAAACATCTATTTCATCCATAAAGTTCCACTCAGGTCAGATAGAAGGAATTTTATAGTAGAGGTGTGTATAAAATTCTACACATTATACCTTTCTTTGTTCTTTGACTATTTTTCTCCTGTTCATATTCTGTTCCTCAATTTCATATTTTTCAGTGAAAGAATCAAGAATCTCATAAAGTTCTTCAGCTTGGGCAGGACGGGGAATTTCACCAAACAAGACCTCATATGCCCGGATGTCGTCTTGACAATAAAATCTGTAATAAAAACCCAATTACAACTCAACCAGCTACAGGACAATGTTTTATACACTGCAAGGAATCTGATACTTCTGAAATCAACGAAAATTATTAGCAGCTCTACACGTTTTGGAGAATATGATATTCGATAGAGTGTGGGATATTTTTATGAACTTGCACCGTTTTCAATTTTGTCCAAGAAGGAATGAAAGAATACTTAGTGAAATCTGGATTTTATTTTATTTAACTGCATGGGTCAGTGCAGCACGCCCTGGAGATTTTCTGGGCGTGCCACTAAAGGGGTTAAGGAGCAGAGAAATGGAAATACAAATGGAATTAAATGGTTCCGTTTTGTTCCCTGTTAATTTAAATTAGTTTTTATTGAAAAAAGGAATATTAATGTTCAATTCTGTTTCATTTCAATTTTTCAAACAGAACAAATAGCACAGCTGACCAAAGAGTAAGGTAGATGAATGTTAGGGAAAAGAGGCTGAGATTTGCAGCCCTGTATGAAGGAACAAGAGTACTCACTATGGAGTTGGCAACCTTAATGCAAGGTGATGGACTATACAGTTGATGGACTCTCTTCTTGGAGACAAGAACTTAAAGGGGTTGTCTCGCGTCAAAACGGGTTTTTTTTTTCCATAGGCCCCCCGTTCGGCGCAGGACAACCCCAAGGGATGTGTTAAAAAAAATATATATATTACTTACCCGAATCCCCGCTCTGCGACGTTTTCCTTCTTCCTACTTCTTCCTTCACCAAGATGGCCGCCGGGATCTTCACCCACGATGCACCGCGGGTCTTCTCCCATGGTGCACCGTGGGCTCTGTGCGGTCCATTGCCGATTCCAGCCTCCTGATTGGCTGGAATCGGCACACGTGATGGGGCGGAGCTACGATGACCAGCTCTCCGGCACGAGCGGCCCCATTCACCAGGCAGAAGACCGCACAGCGCAAGCGCGTCTAAAAAACGCCAGAAGAAAGCGAAATTAGACGGAGCCATGGAGACGGGACGCTAGCAACGGAGCAGGTAAGTGAATAACTTCTGTATGGCTCATATTTAATGCACGATGTACATTACAAAGTGCATTAATATGGCCATACAGAAGTGCTTAACCCCACTTGCTGCCGCGAGACAACCCCTTTAACTTGATCAGACACAATAGGAGTATTCTGTAAATGTTTTTGGATTTTCAATAAACATGTAGTGTCTTACATCTTCATTTTGTTGTTTAGCAAAATTGGGCTTATTCAGTTTGTACCTATTTTCTGCATAAGTATTCCTACCTTGTTACTTATGAAAATTCTAGCGTAGTAGTCAGCGAGGTGAACCATCAAAGATGTATGATGATAAGACATAGCAAGCACACTGCATACTGTAGGCTTCAAATCAGTTTTTAGAAAAGGTGGCGGAAGAGGAAATAATACAATTGCACTGATTTTCAGAAAGCAAGACCCCATTTACACTGATAGATGATCGCTCAAAAAAAAAAAAAAAAAAAAAAAAAAAAAAAAATCGCTCAAACAACAGTTTGAGTAATCACCTTTGCATAGTCTAAATTAGCTACTAAAGAGCTACGCAAGTGGAGCTGGACGCCGCTGCCATCGCTCGGCAAACAATACAGCTGTTCTGCATAAGCAAACAGCTGCATTGTTCACCACGCTTACAGCTCGCGTCCCACTGTGAACTACCAATGGGACAGAAGCTAAAAGAATCTTATCTGTGCTGCTGACTGTGATAACAGCCTGCACCACTGATAAGAGTTCATCACTCAATTCTAGAAAACTAGAATTGAGCAAGGAACGAATCGTGCACGAAAACTGCACGATGTCCGTGCATTTAGACTCAAAAGATGGCTTTGAGCAAATCGTTGTGTCTAAATGGGCCTTAACAGCTTCAAAGTGAATGGCTTTTCTAATGGGCAGACAACCCCTTTACATATTTCGCAAATGGACATAGGTAAGACAAACTTACTTGCGATTGGTTTCCTTCCTTTCAATCAACCCTGACCCTTCTAGTGATATTCCAGCAAACAATCCACGTGACTTGCAGTACGTGTAGACAGCGGCTGAACTTCTAATTGCAACATCTCCCTCCAGATTTCTAGAAGAGCAGTAATAAGTAAAGAGCATCAAGAAGGACAAAACAGTGATACTTTAGTGCAATGTGTTTTCCCTCCGAATACTTAGGCCCCCTATCCATGGCCTTGACGGAATATCGCTAGTGAGATTCCGCCGTGGGGGAGAGCTGTCCGATCTCTGTGGTAAGCTAACGGATTATCGCTGCGGGTAACGCAATGAACTATCGCCCATGGACAGGCACCCTTACATTGATTGTGCATTTAATAGTTGTATAATCATACATGTAATGTGCGCAGTATACGTTTTTATGTACTTGATGCTTCTGTATAAAAAAAAAAGGGTAGTCTAAAAACTTCATGGAATCAGCATACATCCAGCCATAAATGAGAAGACAGCAAATGAGTGATGGAAATTCAGGTCATGAATAAGGAGATGGAGCCCGAACTGCTGTCGACCTGAATTTTCATCACTCTGCTGGTCTCCTCATGTATGGCTGTATGCATGCTGATACAATGAAGTTAATAAATGATGGATATTTTATCTTATATTGTACTGGATCATCTCTTTTTGTTATGGTTTCTCCTGGAGTTTTAATATATGGATCCCAGCACAGCTGAGGAGAGCAGGTTCAACTACTCCTTGTTAATAGAGTAGTCTACTATATTATTCCATGCAGTAAAAAACTAAAAAAAACCAAAAAAAAAACAGCCTGGTATATGGCATAAAGACACTCATGGCATCCATAGGGTCAAGGGGTGCCCCTACTAATACAGTTAGCACATGCAGTAAGTATGTAGGTGAAATTGAGCGCTGTGGAATTCTGATTGTCTATCCCATGCTTCCTTGTAAGCTTAATCGTAATTAAACAGAGAAGCTTCATTGACTGCAAACAATTGTAGAACTTAAATCTACATATCATACACCATTTACAATAGAAAGAAAGCCCTTTTTCAGATACAACGCACTTGTGTAAAGACTGATAGGATATCACTTGAGATAATTTAAAGCCCCATTTACATACAAAAATGATCGCTTAAAATTTGTTGAAAAGATAAGGAGAATGAAAGTTTTGTGAGATCATTTTGCATAAAGTACTAATGGGCAAGAATGCCCATTAGTATTTTATCAGCTTCGCTTGCATGCAAATGAGCATATAGAAGCTGTTGCAGAACTCAGCAGGGGGTCTGAGCCCTGCTATAGGCTCCATTGGTCATCCAAGGGCTGCTAAGAGAAATCAATGTAATCTGTAGCTCCCATGCAGATAACAGCCTGTGGGCTCTTTTCAGTCAAGGGCTGTACAATGTTATCTCCTGCACCCAGCATGCAGTCTGAACGATGGTTTTTAAACTCAACTAAAATTCATCGTTCAAACAAAAAGTGCACGATGGTAGCATTTACACGCAACGATTATCACTCAAAAGCCATTGTTTTAACGAATTTTGAGCGATGATCGTTGCGTGTAAAAGGGCCTTCAGACTCTTAGGCCTCATGTCCACGGGGAACATCAGGCCCGCCGCGGATTCTCCATGTAGAATCCGTAGCGGGTCCCTCCTGCCCCGCGGACATAAGGCTAAAAATCAGAATAAACTCACCTGCTCCGGACAATGCGGATCTTCCTTCCTTCGCGGCCAGATCTTCTTTCTTCGGCCCGGCGGATGTGCTCGGCGAGTTTAATTCTGGTACAGGTCTCCCGCAGGTCTGGACGGCTTCCATAGGCTTCAATAGAAGCCTGCGGGAGCCGTCCCTGCGGGAGACCCGCACCTAAATGGAGCATGTCCATTTTTTTTCCCGCACGCGGATCCGCGTCTGACGGGAAAAATGACATCCGCAGGTATTTAACTACTTGCGGGTGTCCAATGCATCCCTATGGGCGCGGATCACGCGTGCGGGAAAAACGCTGCGGATTTTAAATAATAATTTACCCGTGAACATGAGGCCTAATGGGCCGTTTTACATGACAAAGTTACTGCATTAATAATCATTAGAGTGATTTGCATGATAATTGTTGGGTGTAAACGCGTGCCATCTCTGAAAGATCAGTGATAAATCATTATATTAACGCCGATTAAAGCGTTTCAGTGATCCTAAAAAGCATGGTTCAACTGCTGCAAATCTTTTCGTGTATATAGGCGTCATAATAATTTACTGGACAGCAAGCAGTGGCAGAAGGGCTGACTAGAGGTGTGGTCCGATGAATGATCAAAGGTAGCCAATGATTGTTAATTGTAAATGCATGCCAAGTGGAACGATACACGACCACTACATCACCACTGCTCGTTCCAATTTATCTTACTGTGTGAAAGCACCCCAAGTCTTTGTTTTTGTATGAAGAAACTAGGTAATAATATAATGGCTTGGTAATGGTGATATTGCATATTTGTATAAATACATATTTCAGAAAGACAACAACTACAATGAAATATGTATGACTAAAAGGAGTTTCTATATTTCCAGTATACTGCATTTGTTCAAAGTGGTCATCCAAACGGGGTAAAATCAGAGGAAAGGGGGGGGGGGGGACCAAAAAAACCACACATTAGATTAAGAACTGTATCACTATAAGATAATTAAATAATTTAAATAATTAAAGAGGGTGCAATGGCTCACGCTTTATTCCAGTTGTGTATGGAATTATGGGAAATTTATTTTGATCTCCAGAAAAACTATTTTAATTATGTAATGCTCTTACCTTCCCAGAGGTCCAATAGCAACTGTGAAATTTCCTCCGAGAGTTAAGTTCCCACCTTTGGCAAAAGCTTCAACTGCCCTTTTGTGGTTCAGGATAATAACTAAATCAGACACCTGTTCAAACACATGGAGTTTAGTATTGGAAATAACTAAAATGTTTTTAACAAGTTTCCTAAACAAATAGAGCACATTAATTAGTAGCAAACAAACATTAAAAAGAAAATTGTAATAAACCAGAGGTGTGAAGTTTCTTTACCACTTCTAGTGGTAAAAAAGTAGTATTGCAAGTAACAGATGAAGAGGGTCACACCTGAGCTGGACTATTTTAAATTAATAAGAAAAGCTCTACTATAATATACAGTAAAGATTGTACATAAAGTCAAAAGAACAACATTTAAACTCTGCAATATTTTAGGTATGTTTCAATGGTTTTTTTTTGCCCTGTACAAAAATATTGACAGGACCACTGCTCGAAAGACACCAGGAAAACGTGCTCCTAAAAAGGGAAATGGCATCCAATAAGCTAAGGTTCAAATGTCGTGATCTTCAATATTCTAAAAAGAGTTGTACTATCAGAGTAATGTTCGTTCGTATACCCCATTAGGACATATTATATAGCAAGGTCTGCTGGCCAGGGCAACCTGTATTAGCCAGCAAAGAGAAGTTAGAAAAAAAAAGCGGCTCCTGCAAATACACTTTGAAGTTTGACTCAGATTTGAGCTCAGAGTCACAGAAGTAGGCCGCGCTCTCCTTTCCATGAAGATTGAAAGGATGTGTACATAGGCTTGAGAAAGGTGCATGCTGCACCGAAACGCGTTGCCTCTTTGTAAACTTGCTTTTATACAAATAAAACCGAAGAAACCAACTTGTTTCCTGCCACTTCCATCGGCGATTAAGAGGACCCAGAGGAGTCAGCACTTAGAGGAGGGGGCTTCTTGTTTTATACACCCCCCTCCTTTTGAGTAAGTGCCTTTCTATTTCATTTCCTTCTTTCCGTCCTCCACAGGACGGAAATTGTTTAAACTCCGCTTGACTTGTTGTAATCTTCGCGAGCGCATAGCTTTTTTTACTGAAACTCTGCTGTTTGTTTTTATTGGGGGCTCACTCTCCTGGTGAGAGTCCCCCCTTATTGTCTTTGCAGCTCTCCTCCTGTACGGAGGATAGGAGATGAAGCACGTTTGAAGTCGGTGTAGTATCCGTTGGCGCTGTCTGATCCATTGTATATGAAGACTGAAAGATCTTCTCCCTGCTTCTGTGCATACACCAGGCAGGAAGTGATCAGCACAGCCCACCTATGACTTGGAGCCCAGCTCCGAGACAAACTTCAAAGTGTATTCATTCTGAAATGTTTCAGAATAAAATACTCATGGGAGCTACAGGCTTCCCTTTCCTGGGTTCATGCTGCCCAAACCATGGTGGCATTATCCCTTTAATCTCCACGGTATGTATAAATATATCAGGGGACAATACAGAGATCTCTTTCATCATCTATTTACACCCAGGACTGTGACTGTAACAAGGGGGCGTCCTCTACATCTAGAGGAAAGAAGGTTTCTACACAGACATAGCAGGGGGTTCTTTACTGTAAGAGCAGTGAGACTATGGGACTCTGTCTGAGGATGTGGTGATGGCAAATTCGATAAGAGTTCAAGAAAGGCCTGGATGCCTTTCTTGAGTGATAATATATGTTATAGTCACCGATTACTTCAGAAAGGTCGGTTATTCTGGGGATTATTCTGATTGCCAGGTTGGAGTGAGGAAGGAATTTTTTCCCTTAAATGGAAATGCCTTCCTCTGGATCAACATTCGGGGGGTCATAAGCTGAACTGGATGGACACATGTCTTTTTTCTGTTTTACATTCTATGTTACTATGTACAAATTACATGGTCCAGAATCAAAACTAGAAGACTGAAAGAAACTAGCGGTCACATCTCTCCAAGACTGCTGACAAAACCAAGAGATGATTAGGTACCAGAGCAGTCAGGACAGGAGTGTTTACTTACTACTCCGGTGGACAGACACTGCAGCTAACAAAACTAAGGGGTAACAAAAGAACCTACCTCGAAGCAGGGCACCCGTCCCGAAAGGGACAACTCCACTACTTGCATGAGGACAGGTCCAAGGTCAGAGGAGAACCAGAGTACAGAAAACCAGAGACAAACAGAAATTGACAAATAAAAGACGAGAACACAGAATGCAAAAGAAACAGAAACACAAGGGACAAACCAGAACACAGGAGCCAGACAACAGACAGGAGAACTGAGCAAGGAGACTATCAGAAACACTGAAATATAGCTGGCACTTCCAGCCAGAAAGAGATGGATTATATAGGGAGCGGGAAGAAACGGATTGGCTGACAGAGCTGTCAATCACCAGCTAACAGCTGCAGGACTAATTAACCTAACTAGACGGGACAGAAAATATTTAACCTTAGGCTGGATTCAGACGAACGTATATCAGCTGGGTTTTCACGCCCAGCCGATATACGTCGTCTCTCTCTGCAGGGGGGGGGGGGGTTGGTTGAGCCAGGAGCAGTGCTCTGAGCTCCCGCCCCCTCTCTGCCTCCTCTCTGCCCCTCTGCACTATTTACAATGGGGAGAGGCGGGATGGGGACAGGGCTAATTCACGGAACTTATCCCTTCCCCCGTCCCGCCTCCTTTCATTGCAAATAGTGCAGAGGGGCGGAGAGGAGGCAGAGAGGGGTGGAAGCTTAGTTCCTGCTCCAGGCTCTTCTATCCTACCCCCCTGCAGATGAGGGCACCGTATATCGGCTCGGCGTGAAAACCGAGCCGATATACAGTCGTCTGAATCCAGCCTTAGCTGGACAGGATAGAACCCACAGCAGTAAAGCTGCGCTGGCAGAGAAAGGGCAGTATCCTGGCAGTGACGTGACACTAGCACATAAACAGAAACTTGTTAAAAGTTACAAGAAAATAAAGAATAATCTGTCTCTTGTGCTAACAACTTAGTTATAGTTCCTTTGGTTATTTTTTTTCTATTTCACAAATTGCATACAAGATCCGAAGTAGCATTATTGTCCTGTTTCAGAAAAAAAAAAAAGGTAAAAATTCACAAAGCCCAATAACTAGAAGAACCTCACAACTAATGATAAAAATTATGATGTTTGGAAATAAGGACACATGACACAGGCCCCAACATGCAAAATGCACTCAACTTTTAACCATGTGGTCAGTGTTAGTTATAACACAATTGTGGGTTACTAAATTTATATATATAGCCTTTGTTGTCGAGGGCCGCCCACTGTGAAGTTTGAGACATTTTTTTCTGTAACCAGAAAGGTTTCTACAGAAAATGAAAGTACAAAAAATACATAAAACTTAATCAGTGTGTTGTTAAGAAGCACTGGAGGGGAGCAGGTGTATTGCATAAACCTTAGGCAATTAGCTAAGAATAGATCTGCAACAGTGGAATAGTTTATGTGCCACTGCAAGTCAAAAGTTTCTCAAACAATTTAACCCCTTCATGACCGGGGTGTTTAGAGTTTTCATGCCCAGAGCAAAATTACACTTTTTGGAATGCTACATTCTAAGGACCTATTTACACGATGGCTGGCCAGCCGATATACTCTTCCATCCAAGTGGTTCCCCCCTTCCCTCCTCCTTACCTGCTCTCTGCCTCTCTTCTCCTAAGTTCCAAGACTTAGCTTTGCCCCTGTTCCGCCCCCTCCCATTGCAAATAGTGCCGAGGGGCGGGAAGGGGGTGGAGAGGAGGCGGAGAGGGGGCAGGAGCTCAGTGCACTGCTCCCGACTCCTCCAGCCTCCTTGCCCTACAGAGAGGGACATCGTATATCGGCCGGGTGTGAAAACCCGTCTGATATACGGTCGTCTGAATAAGCCCTAAAATAAGCCCTAAAACTCACAAGAGTTTGCTGGTATTTATCTCTCGCAGACGAGGGGGATTGGCTGGCAGAGAACACCACACCCAGCCAGCTCAATTAATCCTCACCTGTGAAGATGTGCACAAGGAACCCAGTAGAACCACAGGTCCCAGATGCACAACCTTAACAGGTTGCAATTGCCGAAAAACCTAATAATGCCTTTATATGTTATAATTTATAAGAAAGGTTTAAAAAATAAATCTCCTGGCCACCCATCCAGCATCTGTCAATCTAATAAGAAATTAAATAATATAAGATCATCTGATACTTGTATTGAACTTCCGCACTTTACACTCCCTAAATTAATTTATATAGGTTGGTCAACATCTCACACCTAACTAAACACAAGACAATGCATTTTCCGGTGTTATTTTTGGATAAATCTACGGTGTTGGGTTTCAGGAGTGATATTTACAATTATGTCCTCAATGGATTAATATCCAGCACTTAGATTTTCCTATATTCATAGTTCTCCTGTGTATTATGCATAATATAGATGTGATGAGCGCACTATTCGTATATTTCAAGCCCGCACCTTCTATGTTATCATTTGTGATCAGGGTAAAATTACGCATACGATGCAGAATTCCTGCTTTGCAGAAGGTGACGTTTCCTCTCGACAACCGCTTTCCCCTTCCCTGTTAGGACAAACAGGAGGTTCTCGTTTTGGACCACCTGTTCAATAAAAGTAATTCATGGATGCCTATTCACTGGAATGGCAATATCTTTCCTGTAGTGGCAACGGCCAATAAACACAGTAATATCATCTAATGTGTATTGGGGCCTTCTTACTGTATGCTAGGGTGGTGGTGGGGAACAGAATCAAAAACATAGTATTAATAAGCTGATGTTAGAAGTATCTGGCGGCGGCTTGACTCCTCTTCATGCATGAGCTAAACATGCACATTTAGCTGTTCTGAGCATATATGTCTATGTGGAGACTGGAGGGAGAGAGCTGCAGTATGTTCGGCTTTTCTGATGATGGAACAATACCTCTACAGCGCCACCTATTGGATGGCAGCATTCCTGCAAATTAATGTCCGACCCTTTAATACAGGCCTGTAGAGCAATGATTGGGAATTGAAAACCAAGCCAGAATACCATACACAGACAGCCGTTTCGGGGTGTTTGCCCCTCATCAGTGTGCAGCAGGTTCCTGGCTTGGCTAGTGAGAGGCCTGTGACATGGGTTGGAAAGGGTATCATCCCACCCTAAGAAGAGCACCTAGAAGAAGGTGAGTGAAGAGACTTATAAGGCCATGCATACTTTTCTGGGAAATATATGCAAATAAGGATAATGGAACAATACCGTTTAGGGTAGATGTAACAATGATTACTGCACACTGATGAAGGTCAAACACCCCGAAACAGCTGTCTGTGTATGGATTCTGGCTTGGCTTTCAATTCCCAAGCATTGTTACAAAGACCCGTATAAAGGGTCGGACATTGATTTGCAGGAGGTTGCAGAGGTATTGTTCAATCTTTCTTATTTGCATATATTTCCCAGGAGGAGAATGCTTGGCCTTATAAGTCTCCTCAGATGATTCCCTTCCCGACTCAGCTTTTCTGAAAAATACCCGAACAACAACCACAAAAGTAACCCATACAAATTAAAAGTTCTATCCAGGCAATTTGCATGTATGAAAAATATTATTGGTTGGGAGAATAGCAAAAAGGATAACTTAAAATAGAATAAAACATATACTTTCTTATTTTGTACCAGTCATTGCAATGTTGTCCTCCTAGCTTACAATGCTGAGCAGCTAACACCAGTGGGGCAGCAGTGGGATTGATAATTAGGCCTTTCTTACATATCCTAGTATAGCACACTCCTGGTGGCGGGGGGGAAAAAAAAAAAAAAAAAAAAAAAAAAAAAAAAAAAAAAAATCGCTGGACACAGATATCAGCAGTGTAAGGGCGCCCACCCACTGGCGTTTTTTTTCCCTGCGAAATTCGCAGCATTTTTTTCTCTGCAGGGGTCTATGGGACTTGTAATGTTAAAATCGCGATCGCGCAAAATCGCGATTTCGCGGTAAATTGCGATTTTGCGCGATCGCGATTTTAACATTACAAGTCCCATAGACCTCTGCAGAGAAAAAAATGCTGCGAATTTCGCAGGGGAAAAAAACGCCAGTGGGTGGGCGCCCTAATGCTGCATTTCACTGAACAATTAGTATTGAGAAACTCGTTTAACCCCTTGAGTGGCGGGTTTCCTACCACCCTGTCGTGCCCACCTGGGCAGGTTTTTTAAAATGGTCTAATCATTGAATTTCAACTAATTTTGCAGTTGCGTCTCAAGAGCCATAACTTTTTCATTTTTCCATTGACATGGCCATATAAGGGCTTGTTTTTTGCGGGACAAGTTGTGATTTTTTAAACAGGGGGGAGGAAAAAAAGAAATGGAGAAAAAAGGGGCCATGTCATTAAGGGGTTAAATAATGTATTCACTTCCTTCTCTGGGTCATTACGACGCAGGGATACCACATGTGTGATTATATTTTTGATTTTTTACAAAGTAAAGGGAGACAAGTGTTTTTATAATTTTTTTACTTTTTTTTATTTATTTTTTTATTTATTTATTTTTCCTTTTGTCCCTTTAGGGGACTTCCACAGGGACCCATCAGGACCCCCTGATCACATTCCGGGGGTCCGATGGTGACAGCCCTTTACATGCTGCAGTCACATAGACTGCAGCATGTAAGGGGTTAACACAGCAGAGATCGGAGGTTTTCTCTGATCTCTGCTGTAAGAGCTAGAACCTAGCTGTCCTCTGACAGCTAACAACCAGCTCTCCCTGCCACAGAGACCATCCGCTTGCTTCTGACAAGCTGATGGTCTCTATGGCAACCTGTAAACAAACCAGTGCATGAGATTGCCGGCATATCGGCAATATCTTCTGCTAGTTTTTCAAAGCCCTTGCTTTGTTCTCTGTGGGACTGTGCAGGCAGAGCACACTGTCACAGCTTGTGGCATTGTGCTCTGCAGCTCCCATAGTGATACATAGCCCGGAAATCTTCCGGGCTATGTTGCTATGAGCAGTGGAGCTCGTCCCGGAAAATTTCCGGGCGTGCCACTCAAGGGGTTAAATGAGCAAAAGGGATAGAGAATCATTGAGTTTAAACTCAAGCCAACAACTGAATGACAAACGGGAATCGTACAGTTCTTGTTCGTCCCTCAGTTCCAGACGACGTTAAAATCAGCGCCAGCTCGTTTACTCGTCAGGCAGTTCAAACAGCGATTGTTCAGTGTTAAACCCTGAATGATAAGGGATTGAAAACTGTAGACTATACAGGCGGCCAGACGTCACCAGCTCGTTCAATCAGGCAAACGAGAATTGTGAGATTCTCCGCCCATGTAAATGGGCCATAAATCATGTGCATGCGCACGAGTGTGAAGAAATTTAGTGTGTCCTCTCTGTCCAAGGGCTTCATTCCTGGTTACTAGAGGATACATTGTTCATATACGTATCTTAAAGAGTACCTGCCCTTTCACTTCGGAGCACTTTTACTCCGTCGGCCCTTTTCAGCTCCCTCTGGCAGCTGAAGGCGGCACCATATAGCACCAATATAGCGCTTGACGGGGCCATCATCAGCTGTGGGAAGGACCAGATAATGGCCGACAGAGCAGAGGTACTCTTTAAAGCTCTCCAAGAAAAAAATGGTACATTTGAATGGTGCAGCTAGTAGTGGGAAGGAGAAAAAAGAAAGAACATGTTTGCAGTCTCTTTGAAATGGTTGAAAAATAAATTAAGTGTTCTGAGATTCTCCAGTACAGTATATTTATGAAATCGTTAAAAGGACAACAGTTTTGTGCTTCCGACCGCTATTTGTCCCGAGTGCCTCTTACAAATGTTCACGCGGCCAAATGTTTATGTGCCAAAGGACTTAAACCTCAACCATAAAATTCTGATGGTGGCTGAAAGCTAGAGGAATAGTATCAGGTGTTGATATTCAGCATCCCCAATCCTTCTTTCCCTCAGCATCATCTGTTGGGTGAAAACGTTTGAGTGACAGCTTTCAGCGATCATCTTTCCATAACTCTTAAGTAGCTAATTAGCTACTTAAAGACTTAAAATGCAGAGGGAGCGAGACACAACTGGTAACTCTGAGAAAAGCAGCTGTTTTGTATATGCAAACAGCTGCTTTGTTCTCGCAGTTATCAGCGGTGTCCCGATGAGCTGATAGCTCCGAGAAACAGCAGGACCACTGACAGCTGCATTGTTCTCGGAGCTTTCAGCTGGTATCCCGCTGGGAAGTCTAAGCGGGATACCAGCTGAAAGAAAGCTATCAGCGCCGCCCGCTGTTAATAATCAGTGTGCGGTGCTGATAAGAGTCAACGTTGCTTTCAAGCTTGCTAGAAATCAACGATGAAGGAATAGTGCACGAACAGTGTACGACGGCAGCACATTTAGACACAACGATTATCGCTCAAAAGATGGCTTTTGAGCGATAATCGTTGTGTCTAAATGGGCCTTAAGACAGCTGTCTGACCTCAGGATTATTTGCAAGTGTAGACAACTAAAAAATCTAATGAACATGGGAGTATTCACACTGCCGAGATAGTGACGGTCAGCTTCAATCAGTGCCGATGCTGCAGTAATCACAGGACTTTATAAGTTAGTTCCCTCTATAATTCCCTATTCGGGTTAGATATTCAAGTTATTTCAGGTCTCTCCTTTTACGAGGATGTAAAGGGCTACAATAATTCAAGTCTCTTCATACTATGCAGCCTTCAAATGTAATAAACAGCACAGACTGCAATTTTTTTCCATTGATCTAATAATTGATCAAATAATATCTCGACAAGACGACATCCGGATAGAATTGTGCATTGTTACTTATGGAAGATTGGAAAAGGTTACTTCCACCAGTGTACCGGAGCAGATGTCTGTAACAGGGAACTCAGTCAGAATCCTGTCTGGTGTATGATCAGACTGATTATCTCTAATCAACTCCTCCTGGATTCTCATTAAACGATTATAGACTCGTGCCGTAGTTGTCAAAAGATCAACTATCTTCAGTACAGATACATTTTTATTTTTCTGCATTTATAGAGAACCTGAGTAAATGTAGAAACATCGTAATTAGGAAAAGACGAAGAGTAAATCATAGCACCTGTAGTGTGCCTATAAAATCAATGCAGCTTATATTTCATACGGTAGTCCTGGTCATGTACATTTGATGCCTTGCTGTTTTTTATCCCTGTTAGGTTCCATTCGTATCATATTCAGGCTTTACATTACTTGTGCACATTAGGAGAGTGACACTCAATGCAGGCAACTGTATGTCTATACAACTGCATCATCTGCTCAACTCCTAAAGAGAAAAAAGGAAATCCACACAAATATCAAAAAGTTGACTTTTTTGTTATCAGGATCTCCAAGTATTGGTAGTTGACTTTTAAGAAAGCCGGCAATTTTGATATTAAAGAGGCTCTGCCAACTCCTACGAGCCCATAAACTAAAGTTATTGGCTCATTGGAGCTGAAGTGCTGAGTCTGAGGGTCTCACTCTCATGCACACCTTTTTCCGCATTCCCCCGTTATCTACCCGTAAAGCTCCAGCACGCTCTATGATGATACCTGTGATCATAATGAAGAGGAATAGTCTTATCATTATGAATACATGCATACAGATGAAGAAGGCCTTAACTTATCGGTCATCCCCACTACTTGAGTGACACACCAGTCAAAACAGAATGGGCTACGCAAATAGAGTAAGGTACGGAATGAACATTTGGCGCATTAAACAAACAGCTTTGTCACACCAGATGTTAGGTTGATGAATAATAAATCTGTGGGTAGTATGCTTTGCAGGCTGACGGTGGGCAGACAGGAAGGAAGACAGGAAGGAAGACAAGTATGAGGGTGTCATCCCTGAACTATGCGCTCCCGCTTCTATGAGTACATAACTTTAGCTTATCGGGGGTCATACCTGCAGACAGAAGCTCTTTAAGGATGTAGCAGTTTTAATTTTCCCATCAGGCACTGGGCATAAGGGGTTTGTTATTTTCGAATGGAACTATGTAGGTTTTATTTTAAAAGTTATCAAACTCAACATGGCCGATCCTTCCTTCCCCGATATTTGCCTCTTGATCACTGTCCTTTTCGCTTTGCTTGTGTTAACTGGCTTTTATTAAAGACAACTACAAATCCAACACAGACTAATAGTTATCCACTGCGAGGATAACCTATATCCATCACAAGGACAGGATGATTCTAAGTCAAATGTATCTAAACCATCTGCAAGATTATCCCATATATACTGAGCGAAAAGAGGATCAATAAAGGGGATCGCAAGGTTCAAGGGGCGATCACACACAAATACATACTGGCCACTTATCTCCTGCTTTCTAACCTAAGCTGTTGCTGGGGCGGTGGTCTGCTGACCACACTGCTCAGCCTCATTCAGAGAGGAATGTGATTGATTCTCTTCTCTTCAAATACTTTTGCCATCTGCAATGATTGATACCTGTGACAATGTGTTCTATTCAGTATACCTTGTTCTAGTTCCAAGTACTTTGTTGCGGTCTAGTTTGTCCAGTCAGAGTGTTTTCTAGTCCAGTTTGTGTTTTTGTAGTTTGGGGTTTATCTAACCTTTTTTTGTTTCTGTCTGCATTTCCTCATTCTGGCATTTGCTTCTTTAGCCTCTTGTAAGGGCACTAATGCCCTTTTTGAGCTCAGGGATAGTAATTTAGACAGGTGTAGTGACCCGAAGGGTCCTACAGAGTAATCAAAGAGAGGTAATAAGTTCCTGAGATCTCACTAGGAGCCTCAAGGGGACATAGGAGGTGCCCCACCTGAGATAGAAGCTGTTATTTCTGAAATGGCTATCCCACAGCTTACTAATTGGTGCTTTAGTTGCAGCTTACTGATTGGTGCTTTAGTTGCTTAGCAACACCAGAGCCCACATGGAAAAGGTAAGTTTAAGTGTGTACACACTGTCAGTTGGGAGTTGGAAATTGGGAGCAGAAGAGGGCAGACACAAAAACAAGAACAGGAGAGGGATATAGTGCAGTGAGACAGTGAGTGTGTCATCAGAAGAGACAGATGGAGGAAGAGTTTCTCCTCCATTCTGAGTAAGGAAATCGGAGCCAGCCAGAAAGAGAGGTCATCATAATAGTGAGTGTTACCTCCCCTTGTGCAGTTAACTAACAGTGGAATATAATCTACCCTACACAATCCCTTACAGCCTGTCGCTGACAGCCACGGACAAAGTTAAGGGAAAATCTTTATTGTATCCAAATAACCTTCACCCTGAGAGAAGTAGGAAATCTGACACTGTCAATGTGGATACAAATGTAACTGTTGTTGTCGTTATCATTGCTCTCAAATCCCCAAGTGTGAACTGTCTCTATGACCTGACATTACATAGTAAACTGCATGCCTTCAGTTTACTGGCATCCAATTGGACTGGTCTCGTTATTTCATTACGATAGGTTTTTCCTTAGGAAGAGGGGGGTCTGGTGTTAAGGGACAGAGTCAGGGAGAGATGTTGGGAGAGCCAGTGTTAAGAGTCAGCATTTCTCTGGCCACTTCGATTTCATACCATTTATTTTAGTCTTCACTACAAGTTTCAAATCATTTATTATCATACGGTTACCTTTGCCACCATCATCTAATAGAGAATCCCAAATTGCATCTGTGTTTTCACTGTATTGATACATCCTTCGTATCTAGATTTCTTGCAATATCTGGATGTTAGGCTACTCGGCTATACCCTGAGAGTACTGGAAGATGTGGTTAGTACTGTTAAAGGAGAAGTTGAATGATGCCGTTTCTCATCCAGTTGGCGTTCCTACAACCAGTGATTGGCTACAGCAGTTATATGTGGGTAAGGAACATCATCAGTGTTCTAATGTAAAAATAAAATACGAGCTGTTGTAGTAGTTTGGGGACTAACCAGGACTTATTTGTCACTTTAACTCATATGCAGATGTCAATTTTTTTTTTGCTGGATGACCAGTTAAATAAAATTACATTGAACAAAATGTTACTATATGACAAAAACTGATGGATGATGATATTCCTGCAGAGATCTGCAGACAGGCTTCAGTATAGTGTCAGCGCCTACGACTTAGTGTTCAGGGTTTGTCCCTATCCTTTACATAATGTATGTCACAGCAATAAGGTTGTGCCATTATATTTCACTATGTCTTAAGCCTTGTCATTTTCACAGAGATGATGTAAAGGGCAAAGCTTCATCCAATTTTAAAGTACGGTTCACCATGATTTAGAGAAAAATGTACAGTGAGCAAGGAACAAAAGCTTCCCTCATCGTCTTGCCCAGGATATTCACTGACATGTGGTTCCTTCATTAAAAGCAATATGACCATTTGATTGACGAGGTAATAAGGAGTGCTGCTATGTTTGTGTGCTAGAAACACTGAACTATGATAGGGGTTGTCTGATAGATTAATAAAAATTAGGGTAACTGCAGGAAATGTGCTAAAAACAAGTAGATAAACTCAACTATTATGTCCAAACCTGGCCGTTACAGTAATCTCAGCTGAACTAGACTGCACTACGACTATGCCGTATATGCAAAGTGCATGTCCTTAACTACCAAGGAGTTAAAGCTGGTCCATCACATTTGATTGATGTCAGCTATCATTCATCACCTCCAAACTTCTTAAGGTGCATTCACACTTGCAGTTTTTGTTCAGGTCCTTTAATGCAGTTTGAAGCTTAGATCAAAGAGTCATAGAATAGTAGATTTGGAAGGGACCTCCAGGGTCATCTGGTCCAACCCCATACAGAGCATTCCAAATGAGGTATGACTAAGGAAGAGTAGAGGGGGATAATTACCTCACGTGATCTAGACTCTGTGCTTCTCTTAATACAGCACAGAATTGTGTTTGTCTTTTTGGCTGCTGCATCACATTGCTGACTCATGTTCAGTCTATGACCTATTAGTCTAACCAAGTCTTTTTCACATGTTCTGCTACTTAGCTCAATTCCTCCCATTCTGTATGTGCTTTTTTTCCTTTTTTTCCCAGATGTAGGACTTTGCATTTCGTCTTGTTAAATACCATTCTGTTAGTCGCTGTCCACTGTTCAAGCTTTTCTAGATCTTTTTGAATACTCACTCTCTCTCTTCCTCAGTGTTAGCTCTCCCTCCTAGCTTTATGTCATCGGCAAATTTGATCAGTTTCCCATCAAATCCCTCCTCCAGGTCATTTATAAAAATGTTGAACAACACTGGGCATAGGACAGAGCCTTGTGGTACCCAACTTGATACATTCTTCCACTTGGATGTGCAGCCGATTTGAAAATGAAGAGAAGTTGTATCTATCCTTTATTCTCTCTCTTTCCTTTTAGGACTTTCACCTGGTTTTAGCTTCTAAAACAGCATAAAAAAGCCTGAACAGTACCAGCATGTGGAAAAGCACTCTAAGGCTGGTTGCACATCACTGGCTTGGATTCTGCATGTGGGAGCCCGCAGCGGAATCTGACCCTGTGTCCGGCCGGCGTCCACACATACCTTGTTATATCTGTATTGCGGGTGATTCGCCATTGGACATGCGCAGTACAGATTTTAGTTTTTTTTTTTATTTCCCACGGCATCGCCATCTTGCGGAATCCACACAAAATAGAGAATGCTGCGATTTTTCCTCCTCTCACACAGAAATCGCAATTGGAATTCGCGAGTGTGTAGGAAAAAGTGTTTTTATATAGCATGTAATGAATGGAATTTGCTGCGGATCCACGGTGCGCACGCCAACCATGGATTCTGCAATGCAAAGCAGATTGTGTGCAGCCTGCTTTATACTTATCTCTACCATTGTTCTATTCTAAATGTTTTTTTCTGTTCAAGGGGTCCCATTGAGAGTTCAATAAAGGAAATCTTGATGGAAGAGTAATGGTTGCCTTCAGACGTCACATAGAGATTTGGCTTCTGGAAGCCAGAACACAGATTTGAACACAGCGTTACATATGAAAGACTACCGCTATGCAATAAAATAACGATCATTCATGCATAGAAAAAAAAATCAACTGCATTAAATAATATTAAAAAGGAGAGGAAAAAAAAAAGTGTAAAAAACTATAGGTGCCGCCAACAACACTTACTTCAATTCCGATTTCAAATCCACCACCAAGTCCAGCAATGCCAATGGCAGATGGAGCAGACCATCCTGCGTAAGGAAAATCCACAAGTTACACAGCATGCATGTCTTTTCAACCCAGTAATTATGCTGAATGTGAAGCAATATTATTCAAGTAATGAAACTATCCAGTATACTCCATACCTCTATACAGGGTGCAGTCATAAAGCTAGATCCAGCAGTATATCTCAATACTGGTGGCCTATAGTGAAATAACAATAGTGTACTTGAATAGAAAGGCATGCATGCACTAACAATAGTATGACACACAGGCCGCTAGGGGCCCCAGAACATGGGATTACAATTTTGTGTTGTGGCCCCTGTAAATGATAGAGAGCAAAACCCAATTGCAATGGAAGAGTAGCAAAAATCCGCTATCCGTGTCTCTCCAAGTCCTGTGGGACCGCTGCTATGGCTGAAGTAAGGAAAGCGTACTTGAAGTGGCCTCCTTCTGCTATTTTAAGGGCAGATGATCCAGGAAGTCATCCATCTGCAGGAGATTCAAGTAATGATCCGCACTGAGAGTCCCTGGAGTGAACACAGGTCCAACAATGGCTCCATGCATGTATCATAGCAGGAAAAGGAAAATCAGAGTACGCTTTCCTTACTTCAGCCATAGCAGCGGTCCCACAGGACCTAGAGAGGCAAGGAAAGCGGATTTCTGCTTCTCACGTGCTGCTCTTCAATTTCACAGTTGGGTTTTATTCTCTCTCTTATAGGGGGTCACAACACAAAATTGAAATCCATGTTCTGGGGCTCCCAGGGGCTCGTGCACCATACCATCATGTAGCACATCCATGCCTTCCTATTCAAGTACACCACTGCCATTTCCATATGGGACACCAGGATTGGAATCAAGCATGAGATCAGTCTTTTTGACTACACACTGTCTATCTACTTGCATAAAGATATACTGAAACCCCTGAAAACAGAACTCCTGGCCTTGTTACATTGTATCAGCAGCAGTCAAATGTCTCACTTGCTCAGAACTCCAGGCCAACATCCCTCATCGATGCAGATACATTGCAACAAGCCGGTCAACTGTGTGTGCAGAACAAAGTCAGGAAGCAATTTCCGACTCCGATAGTCAACAATGACTGCCTCTGTCTACTGACAGAAGATATGAAGAAATTATCTTTATTTATGTAGCACCAACATTTTCCGCAGCACTTTACAAATCGGAGAGAACATGTGCAGACAAATCAAATACACTTTGTCAAAAAAATAATCGCGCCCCTAGAAGGAGTTGATGTTTTGCTGCAAAACTCAGCATGCAGTTATAGCTCAGACAGATATACATACGAGTAGAGTTGTGGTGTGATTAGATGAACGGTCTTGTCACCTGAGGACCTAGAAGGGTCCCAACCTTGGCCTATAAAAAGGCTCTTGGAGGCTCCTTGTGTGTAGGGACCTCTTCTTCCGCTTGCGTAGAGTTTGCTGACCATTAAACACCTTTACGACGCAGAGAAGAGATTTAACCCAGGTAACAGAGTTTGAGAGGGGCACATTATTGATATACGAGAAACTAGATGCTCATATCGATGAACTGCCCGCCACCCGGGCCGTTCTGACCGGACTGTTAGGAGATGTTGGGACCAGTGGATGCGTGATGGCTGTGTCTAGAGATCTAGGGGTGAGCGCCTCAATCCTGCCTTTGCTGTGGAGCGGCACTCTGCCTGCACTGCTGGTGCGATGGTCTGGGGGGGGGGGGTCATTGCCTACAACAGTCTGTCTCCCCTAGTGGTGGTACGAGGGACAATGGCAGCTCAGAGATATGTTTAGGCCATCCTACAGCCACGTGTTCCTCTCATGGCGGCTTGCAAGAGGTATTTTCCAGCAAGATAATGCTCGGCCGCACACACAAGGGGGTCTCCATAACATTGACACACTTCCATGGCTGCCCGATCACCTGATTTATCACCAATAGAACAAGTATGGGACCAACTGGGACGCTAACTTTAACAGCCTACGAATTTGCATGATTTAGAGCAGGGGTGTCAAACTCATTTTCACCAAGGGCCACATCAGGCTTATGGTTGCCTTCAAAGGGCCGATTGTAAGACAGTACAGTTAGGGGTTGTTCACACAAGCGTATTTGCGTACATAATATGCAGTGAATGGAAGCCCCTGATTTCAGTGAGTTCATTCACATGATGTATATTGTCACACATCATTCTGTTACATACTATGCACCCCAATAGGCCATTGAAGTGACTGGGCCGCGCAAATACGTGGTGAATGCGCAGGAAACTGATGTATTCACTGCATATTTGCGCACTATCTCAGGGGGCCCATCTACATTCTTTTTGGCGTGCCCAAATAGGCAGGCATAAGCTATTTTTGATAGCACAAATACGCTGTGTATCTGCGCAACTGAAATACCCATGTGAACGAGCCCTAATACTGACCCCCACAGTGGCCCCAGTAGTAACATTACCCCCCAGCAGCCACCATTGTACCCCCCAGCAGCCACCATTAACCCCTCCCCCTCTCAGCAGCCACCATTAACCCCTCCCCCTCTCAGCAGCCACCATTAACCCCTCCCCCTCTCAGCAGCCACCATTAACCCCTCCCCCTCTCAGCAGCCACCATTAACCCCTCCCCCTCTCAGCAGCCACCATTAACCCCTCCCCCTCTCAGCAGCCACCATTAACTCCCCCCCTCTCAGCAGCCACCATTAACTCCCCCCCTCTCAGCAGCCACCATTAACTCCCCCCCTCTCAGCAGCCACCATTAACTCCCCCCCTCTCAGCAGCCACCATTAACTCCCCCCCTCTCAGCAGCCACCATTAACTCCCCCCCTCTCAGCAGCCACCATTAACTCCCCCCCTCTCAGCAGCCACCATTAACTCCCCCCCCTCTCAGCAGCCACCATTAACTCCCCCCCCCTCTCAGCAGCCACCATTAACTCCCCCCCCTCTCAGCAGCCACCATTAACCCCCCCCCCCTCTCAGCAGCCACCATTAACCCCCCCTCTCAGCAGCCACCATTAACCCCCCCTCTCAGCAGCCACCATTAACCCCTCCCCCTCTCAGCAGCCACCATTAACCCCTCCCCCTCTCAGCAGCCACCATTAACTCCCCCCCTCTCAGCAGCCACCATTAACCCCCCTCCTCTCAGCAGCCACCATTAACTCCCCTCCTCTAAGCAGCAACCATTAACCCCCCCCCCCAGCAGCAACCATTAACCCCCCCCCAGCAGCAACCATTAACCCCCCCCAGCAGCAACCATTTACCCCCCCCCAGCAGCAACCATTAACCCCTCCCCCCCCAGCAGCAGCCACCATTAGCCCCCCTAAACCACATACTTACCACCTCCTTGCTGTCTGTGCAGCTTCCCCTCCGCTCGCATATTAACATTTTCCACAGCACTTCTGCCCTATTCAGCAGTTCCAGCAACCTGATTGGTGAATCAGCCAACCCAAACAACCAATCAGGTCGCTGGAATAGCTGAATAGGGCAGAAGTGATGTGGAAAATGTTAATATGCCAGCGGGGAGCTGCAGCACCCCAGCTGGTAATCGCTTAGTGGTGAGCAGCGTCGGCATGCCGCGGGCCACATGAAACGAGGCAGCGGGCCGGATTCGGCCCGCGGGCCTTGTGTTTGACATATGTGATTTAGAGGCTGAGCAGATATGGCAGATATACCGAAAGATACCATACGGAACCTGTATGTGAGTAAAACCATAGTGTATGTTGGACACAATCTTGTTTCCCTGTAATTTCGACTGATTTACTTGACATATATTCAGATATTTTTGTAAAGAAGATTGCAAGGCCTGAAGATGAAGACGGATGTATGATTGACCTTTCCCCTCACATAAATGTGTGGCCAGACAGCTTTCTATATACGGACTTTGTCTGAGAAATGTATTAGTAAACAGAACGTGTATTGTCGGTTTTACTTTATTTGATCTTCTCTCTATATATTTAGACCTTGACTAAGCTTAGAAGTACTCATAGATGACCAATTACTGATCTCAGACAGCGCTTGACCAAGTGACCAAAAGACCAACATTCCTGCACGAGCTAAAAGGCTAACAAGTTATGCATATGATAAATCTTGGTCACCTGATTTCAATGTATTTGTTTCAAAGGATTATGTATTCTGTATAGTCAAAGGACTGTTTGAGAAAGCGGAATGATTTGCGATATACACAAGGGCTGTGTGGCGTGTCAATGATTTTCCGAAGTACTCGAATTAACCCTTAATATGGAAGAGCAAGAATATACATACAGTGCTACATTTTGGTAACACCTCCATGCCCACCCGTATCACATCTTGTATCCAAGCTAGAGGTGGTACAACAGGGTACTAGAGCCTCCACGTCAGCTTGTATCACATCTTGTATCCAAGCTAGAGGTGGTGCAACAGGGTACTAGAGCCTCCATGCCCGATTGTATCACATCTTGTATCCAAGCTAGAGGTGGTGCAACACGGTACTAGAGCCTCCATTCCTGCTTGTAGCACATCTTGTATCCAAGCTAGAAGTGGTGCAACAGGGTACTAGAGCCTCCATGTCTGCTTGTATCACGTCTTGTATCCAAGCTAGAGGTGGTACAAAAGGGTAAAAGAGCCTATGTGCCCACCTGTATCACATCTTGTATCCAAGCTAGAGGTGGTACAACACGGTACTAGAGCCTCCATGACCACCTATATCACATCTTGTATCCAATATAGAGGTAGATCAACAGGGTACTGGAGCCTCCATCTTGTATCCAAGCTAGAGGTGGTACAACAGGGTACTAGAGCCTCCATACCCGCCCGTATCACATCTTGTATCCAAGCTAGTCGCGGTAACCAGAGTACTAGAGCCTCCCTTCAATGGGTCAGTTTTGCAGTAAATTCTCCCTTTGCTCTGATACTATAATCACTTACTTATAACAATGTTACAATCACACAGAGAAAGTTTCATTTGATTCTGACAACTTCTTCTAAGGGAGGGATTTTTTTTGAACAAGGAGTGCATTACATACAGTATTAAACCAATATACAGTCTGAACAATAGGGATGAGGTCCCTACTCACAAGAGCTTACAATCTATGAGGAAATAGGGATTACACAAGAGAGATACAAGTGCTTGTAATGTACAATGCTCCAGCCATCTTATATATAAATAGGGTCACATATTTAAAGCTGTATGAGCCGTCATCAGCCAGTATGTGTGTATGGACAGATATGAGGTGCATTAGATTGTATCAGTGTGGGGGATACTGTGGGATGAAGAGGTCAGGTTCTGAGGGAAAATATAGAAGAGGGGTATAGATTGAGGTGGGTTACATTAGATTAGTAAATGTCATTGACCCTTTGCATTATAATGTAGTTGCCCATTAAGCCCCACTTACACACAAAGAGGATTGCTCAAAATGTATTCAAAAGATGGGGAGAAAGACAGTTTGAGTGATCATTTTGCATAAGCTGGTAATGGGCACTAATACCCATTAGTAGCTTATTAGCTTTATTTGCATGTAAATGAGTCTCCCTTGGCTGTATGCAGATAACAGCAGGTGGTCTGTACTATGCATACAGACCCTTTGTTCTACAGCGGGACTGCAACTGAATGCAATGTTATCAGCGTTCCTGTGGAGAATCTTGTGTGGTCCCTGCGATCAGTTCTCTGGCCAAACTATGGATTTTAAGGTGAACGAATAATCATCGTTCAGCCAAAAAGCACACAATGGTAGCATTTACACGCAACGATTACCGCTCTAAAGACACCGTTTGAGTGAATTTTGAGCGTAAATCGTTTCATGTAAATGGGGCTTTAGAGCATTATTTAAGATAACATAAAATTTCAATCAGCAACCTTATGATATACTTACTTCCATCTGGAAGACGGGCCAGAACTATACCACTTCCTCCTCGAGCAGTCACCAAAAACCCTGCTTTTATAACAGATAATATAGCAAGACCTTGTGCTTTGGCAATGACATGAGCTGCAACAAATCACAAGAATAAATGAGGATAAGATTCCTTTGCAATGAAAACATTTATATTTAACATCCTACTGCGGCTATTTATGTGCAAACCTTGTCTAACAAAGTTTTTTTCCCCACTGTTAAAGGGCCACTTCCGTGAAATGTATTTATCCTTCATTATCTAACTAGAACCCAGTATATACAATCAGCTAGCATTACCTTAGTTAGTTATTCTTTCTATCTTATTCTGACCACCTGAGAATTATTTCATTTCAGTCATCATAAGGACCCATATGGTGAAACTGCAGGGACTGCACCACACAAACCCTTCACAAAGGGGAGGCATAAACTGATTAGGGATTCCAGTTGAACAGTTTTGATGAAGGAGCTCATAGTTCATGCTCCTGACTGTAGACTTATTTAGGTGAATATAGAAAGTAATGATAATCATACTGTCCTCCCAGCAGGCAGAGATGGCACAGGCTCTAGCTGGCCACGTGATGCTATACTAATGTATCATGGCATTGTTAGCTCAGCATAGAGGAAAAGACAGCAGTGAGAAATCTGACCATCAAGATAGTGTCTGATAAGTATCAGACAGGAGCCTGCACGGAATGTAACTGACTGTAATAGAAATAAGAGACATCCAGAGTGTGATATTCAGGTGAAGGGGCAGGGCAGGTATGTGTTATTTCTTATTTATTTAACTACATAGGCTTTGAAAGGGACAAGAGAGTGTATCCCTCCAAAACATGGTAATTTGTAACAGGATTATGGAGGTGGTTTAGCAGTTTAGGCACATATTAAAAACATTTCTTAGCAAACATTTAATAGATGGGGAACATTTTCCAAGGACTCCAAAGTACCTGTAACAAAAAGAAATACACTACAAGTGTCAGACATTTTATGGATGTTTGAATATATCCATACCAATATACTCATATCCAACACTTTGTCATTTTCCAATACATTTTTGTGGTCAATAGCTTAAAAAATTAAAAATCTGTCACCCTGTAATAGATCTTCATTCACCAGCAGTTTAGGACAAGCCCAGTTCGTTCAGCAGGAAAAGGACATTAGAGTTTTGGACGAACCTGAGCTTGTTCTACTTTTAAATGTTGCATCTCTGCATATTTCAGAGCTACATAAATGTTTGTCTTTATAACAACACTAGAAGTATTTCAGTAGCTCCTACAGAACCAGAGCTACAGCTGTTTGAAGTGGGGTCAGGAATACTAGTTCTACGGCTGTCATGCTTTGGTGTGCCCTGCAGAGCAGAGAGGAACGGAGGGGAACCAGTGGCAGCAGAAAAGATCTATGATTTTCCTGTATATCTCTCTATCCCAACTGGGCGTGTGAGGGTGGACAAGTTTTTTGTTAATGTTATCACCCCTCATTAATCAGAGAGTACATTTGCTCTCTGATTGTCACATGTTTTTTTTTTGCCTCATGAAACACGTGAAAAAATGAGAACTTGCTCTGTATTCACTTTCGCCCACAGTTTGAACCTGTATATACTGTAGCCATTGCTGGCTGAGGCATCTAGGCGGTTTTTTACATGCTCAGGCTGCATGCACATGGGCAGGTCGGATTTGCATGCGGAAGCCTGCAGCGGAATCCGGCCCTAGCAGCAGCGTCTGCGTGTACGTACTTTCATTTTCTTCTTTCTGTACTGCTTGCCGTTGGATATGCGCAGCACAGATTTTTTTTTTCAAACTCCTGCCTTTCCGATGGAGTCTGCGGCCTGTCCGCAATGTCAATTGGGTCTGACTGCTTCCATTAACTTCAAATGAAAGGAAAATAGAGCATGCTGCGATTTTTCATCCGCGAGCAGAAACCACAATTAGTTTCCACTCGTGTTCATGAAGAATCACTTTTACATTGCATGCTATGGGCGGTATTTGCTCCAGGAATCCAGAGGCGGTTGCCCACTACGGATTTCGCAATTCAAATCTGCCCGTGTGCATTCACCCTTTGGCGGAATCTACTCAGGAGAATCCACAAATGGATTGAAACATGTGGATTTAATTTGTGGACCTTTTGGTTCGGAAAACAAATCCCAGCATGCTCCATTTTTGTGCGGTTCCCTCATGGACGGCTTCCATTAAACACTAGACGTGCCGCGGATCTGAGGGGAAATCAGGACATTTGAAAAAAAGAAAAAAAAAACTGTACCACACATGTCCGACGGCGATCTGCGAGGACCGTGCACAGTACAGCAAACCTGGAAGTGGAGATGTCTGCGCGAACGATGCTGCCGGAGAAATACAGGTACGCAGGGTTCAATGGCCACGGGCATGGCTGAACTCCATGCGGGGAATCCGACCCACCCAGGGGAACTTGGGCCTAACACAAGGTTTTACATTTAACCCTTTCCAATCCAATTTGTA
Organism: Eleutherodactylus coqui; assembly: GCF_035609145.1. NCBI lineage: Eukaryota > Metazoa > Chordata > Amphibia > Anura > Eleutherodactylidae > Eleutherodactylus > Eleutherodactylus coqui. The sequence continues at coordinate 84,662,263 of NC_089837.1, read as the reverse complement.
TCCTGGTGTTCCCAGGGGGCTTACTCTTTTTCTGCCATTATACAACGACGCTATCTGCTGGCTAAAGCCAGTACTGCATAAGGTGACATGTTGGATAGGCTCCAACAGCAGAGTGGCTAGCAATATACAGTAAGAGAACCCCGACGGACGTCTTCCAACATCGGAGCTGTACAGCCTTAAATCATAATGTCTTTAGACTCAGACATTGGATTGGAAAGGGTTAAGAAATAAAAACCATAAAGAAACTAGTATACAAGATTGAAATGACAACAGCCCGTACTTATAAAGCACAGTAAAATTCCATTAAAAAAAAAAAAAAAAGAAAATGCCAAATTAGTTGTTTTCTGTTCATCTCGTTTAAGCAAAACAGGGGAAGAAAAGCTAATCAAAATGTCTTATATACCTCAAATAAAAACTAAAAGTTGTCCCACAAAAAACAAGCCCACATAAAGCTAGGGTGATGGAAAGTTAAAAATGCTCTGTCCCTGGAATGTGGGGACACACAAAACATTTATGTAAAAAGTGATATTATAAAGGTAGTAAAACAAAATACAACCTCTAAACCTGGTGCAAGAAAAAAATACCATTTTAGGCCTCATGTCCACGGGGATTTTAACTCTTCTCCTGCCCGTGGATCTGCACCCCATAGGGATGCATTGACCACCCGTGGGTAGATAAATACCCGCAGATGGTCAATAAAAGTGAATTTTAAAAAATGGACACGCTCCATTTTCGCGCGGGTCTGTCGCGGGGACGGCTCCCGCAGGCTTCTATTGAAGCCTATGGAAGCCGTCTGGATCCGCGGGAGACCTAAGGCCTCATGTCCACGGGGAAAATCAGATCCGCTGCAGATTCTACATGTAGAATCTGCAGCGGGTCCCTCCTGCCCCGCGGACATGAGCGCCGAAAATAAGAATTTAAAAGTATTTACCATCCGGCGCGGGCGGAGAAGATCAGCTGTTCCTCACGGCCGGATCTTCATTTTCGGCCGGCGGATGAATTCCTGACGCCGGCGGCACGTCGCCGGCACGTCGCCGACGTGCCGCGCGCATGCGCCGGGCACATCCGCCGAGCCGAAGCAAGGAAGATGCGGCCGTGAGGAACAGCTGACCTTCCCCGCCCGCGCCGGATGGTAAATACTTTAAATTCCTATTTTAGGTCTCCCGCGGATCCGGACGGCTTCCATAGGCTTCAATAGAAGCCCGCGGGAGCCGTCCCCGCGGGAGACCCGCACGAAAATGGAGCATGGTCCGGATTTTTCCATGCTCCATTTTTTTTAAAATCCCTTTTATTGACGATCCGCGGGTATTTATCTACCCGCGGGTGGTCAATGCATCCCTATGGGATGCGGATCCGCATGCGGGAGATCCGCTGCGGATCTTAAATCATATTTTGCCCGTGGACATGAGCCCTAAAATAAGAATAAACTTACTGCAGCGGACCGTGCAGATCTTCTCTTCTTCGCGGCCCGATCTTCTTTCTGCGGCCCAGCACATCCGCCGGCCGAAGAAAGAAGATCCAGTCACGAAGAAGAGAAGATCTGCACGGTCCGCTGGGGTAAGTTTATTCTGATGTATTCTTATTTTCAGCGCTCATGTCCGCGGGGCAGGAGGGACCCACTATGGATTCTCCATGGAGAATCCGTAGCGGGCCTGATTTTCCCCGTGGACATGAGGCCTAAAGCAAATCCGCGCAGAATCTGCTGCAGATTCTGCGGGGATTGTATTTTTCTAGTGGACATGAGGAGTCTACGGGAAATTCAAGCCCATACGGATTCCCCGTGCAGAATCCCACAGGGGGCCCCTCCTGGCCCACACACGAGGCCAGGAAATAGATTATACTTACCTGTCCGGACGCTGTGGATATCCCCTCCGTCGCGGACGGATTTTGTTTTTCTGCCCGGCGCATGTGCTCAGTACGCCGTCAGCGTGCCATGCACATACACTATGCACATTTTTTTTTTTAAATCCTGCTTTCCCGCGGCACAGCACAATAACAGCTGCGGGTGTGCCGTGGGATCGGACGGCTTCCATAGACTTCAATGGAAGCTGCAGGAGCCATCTGTGCGGGAAAACCGCACAAAACGGACCATGCTGCAGGTGTTTTCCCGCATGTGCGATACGCGTGCCAGGGAAAAATGACATCCGCAGGTATTTAATTACCTGCGGGTAATAAATGATTCCCTATGGGCGCGGATCACACGTGCAGGAGACGGGACCCGCGCGGATTTACTAATTGTATTTTCCCCCTGGACATTGGGCCTTAAGTAATATTAACCTTAATATGCAGTATGTCATTAAGGGGCTAAGAATGAACTAAAAGGAGTTTTCTGATATTTTTATCACTGGTGACAGTGGGGGTAGGGTGTGTGTGTGCGCGCATCTTAAAAAAAATAAAAGAGATCGAAAGTGATATGCAACTCAGTACCTATAAAGGCATGGTTGCCTACAATTTATTTTTCCTTTATCCTTGGCAGCTTTATACATCAGATCTATTAGGACAGAGCTGTGATCCGTGACTACAGGTTAGCTATAGTGGCTAATGAAGTAGTCTAGGACACACCCCTTGTCTCATCATTGGTTCAGGCTGCCTCCTCTTTTAGCACAGTATTACAATACAGTTATACACACTTGTATGTGACAGAAGTGAGATTTCTTACAAGAACTAAAGTTCAGCTCATACCTGGAATAATCTTATCAGGTCCGGATCTAGAACTGATTTCTGTGAATTCTCTAAGAATTTTTGCAGCTTTTTTGGCTTCGGATTTCAAGTTGGAAGGGATGGGGTTATTCACTGTGAATATAATACACAATCAGTTAGCATAGTGGAAGCGGACTATGTTCCTGGGTACATTATGAAGCAGAACTAAACTCATTCATAGTTTAATGTGCACCAAAAAGATAATAAGACCAGAGCGTTTAGATAGCAAAGTCACATGTCAATCCATTAAGGAAAAGCCCCTTTAACCCCTTGAGTGGCACGCCCGGAAAATTTCCGGGGACGAGCTCCACTGCTCATAGCAACATAGCCCGGAAGATTTCCGGGCTATGTATCACTATGGGAGCTGCAGAGCACAATGCCACAAGCTGTGACAGTGTGCTCTGCCTGCACAGACCCACACAGAGCAGTGCAAGGGCTTTGAAAAACCAGCAGAAGATATTGCCGACATGTCGGCAATGTCCTGCTTTGTTTACAAGTTGCCATAGAGACCATCGGCTTGTCAGAAGCAAGCAGATGGTCTCTGTGGCAGGGAGAGCTTGGTGCTTGGCTGTCAGAGGACAGCTAGGTACCAGCTCTTACAGCAGAGATCAGAGAAAACCTCCGATCTCTGCTGTGTTAACCCTTTACATGCTGCAGTCTATGTGACTGCAGCATGTAAAGGGTTGTCATTGCAGCATGTAAAGGGCTGTCACCATCGGACCCCCGGAATGTGATCAGGGGTCCTGATGGGTCCCTGTGGAAGTCCCCTAAAGGGACAAAAAAAAAAAAAGGAAAAAAATTATTAAAAAAATAAAAAAACACTTGTCTCCCTTTACTTTGTAAAAAAAATCAAAAATACAATCACACATGTGGTATCCATGCGTCGTAATGACCCAGAGAAGGAAGTTAATACATTATTTACCCCTTAATGGCATGGCCCCTTTTTTTCTTTTTTCCCCATTTCTTTTTTCCTCCCCCCTGTTTAAAAAATCACAACTTGTCCCGCAAAAAACAAGCCCTTATATGGCCATGTCAATGGAAAAATGAAAAAGTTATGGCTCTTGAGACGCAACTGCAAAACTAGTTGAAATTCAATGATTAGACCATTTTAAAAAACCTGCCCTGGTGGGCACGACAGGGTGGTAGGAAACCTGCCACTCAAGGGGTTAAATCAAGTGTACGGCAATAAAACGAGGAATTGTGAAAAAGATGTGCATGACAAGTATTTGTAAATGTAGAATCCTTTATCCACTATCCTACAGCTGTGAAGGTTGCCACCATTTGTGTGCAATAGAGGTGACCCTAAGTGTAGTTATAGCACAAGTCAGCATAATTCCTGTGTAATGGACCCTACCACACAAGCTCTTCAGAGAGGACACACACTCTTGTCATAGTTACTACTGGTGATTAGAACCTCCGGTTTTAATAAAAGAGATCACAGTTCATCCGCCTGACTGTATACTTATGGTGTGTAGCTCATTTAAATAAATATACAGAGTAGTGATAATCACACCGTCCTCCCAGCAGGCAGAGATAGTACTGTCTCTAGCTAGTCACGTGATGTGCTGAAACATCATGGGATTGATAGCCCAGAATAATGAAAGAGAAAGCATGGCGAAATCTCAGACTCAAGATGGTGCCTAATAAGTATCAGACAGGAGGCTACACTGCATGGAAGCGACTGCAATATACATAGGAGACCTCCAGTGTGCAAAAGGCAAATCGGGTAAGGGGGGCAGGGATGCAAAATACATGTTTGATGAAGTGGCCTCCTTAAAGCAATTGCTACACTGTAATATCTAATAGACATATTAACCCTTGAGGTACACAGCTGGATGCTTCATGCCGTCCGATTGGCAGTTTCCTATAATAAACTGCATCTGCTGTGAACAGGATTTAATAAAGTAATCTAAATATACATAATTGTGCATTAGATATTCAGCTGAAGCTCAGAAAAGAGTCAAGGGAGACTAGGATAGACAAATAATTTCTGTTGACAGGATTTACTAAATTGATAGGTCATGAATGCAATGATTAATGACTACTCTGCTGGGAACCGGTCTCATTTCCAGGCTTGGTTGTTGATGCGAAGAAGGCATGGAGTATGAGTGAGTCAGCAGACAAGTCTATCAGAGAAAAACTGATAAGACAAGTGCGTCAACTCAATGCCATTTGCATGATGACTAAACACCCATTTTGCTCGCTCAATGATTACTACCAAAAACCATTACAAAATGCGGCTCACCATCCTATAAGTTCATAGCCGGAGGTTAAATTACAAGATGTAACAAATTCCTTTCGGAAGTTCAGAACTACAAGTTTTTCATGTTTTTTTTTTACCATCAGAAATTAGAATTGCACACTAAAGTCATAGGTACTTAGAACAGACAACCAAGTTTTGCTCCCACGTTCAGCAGTCAGATACTTAATCAATTAACACTCTAGGGCGTGCCCTTACATCAGGGAGGTTCGGGGATCGTATGGTGGGGAATTAAGGGTCGATCCCGCTCCATATGATGCGGGTGCCGGCTGTTTCTTCCAGCCGACACCCACTAGTAACAGCTCAGATCATCCCCGCCGCTGATCGCAGCTGTTAATCCTTTAAATGCCCGCTCGGAGTTTGAGGGTGCTGTTCATTTGCCATGGCGGCCAGGGTCTTCTGAAGGCCCCCAATGCACATGCCATGACTTGACAGATTGCCTGTCAGATCCCGATATTATATAATACTATTATTTTACATCATATAGCAGGAGCAATCAAACCATCGCAAGTTCTAGTCCCCTATGGAGACTAAAAGAAATAAGTAAATAGTTTAAAAAAGTTGTATTCATTATTAAGAAAAAATTAAAAAGGTAATGAAGTTTAAAAAAAAAAAAACATTTTGAGATATTTATAATAAACAAATCTAAATACCCCCTTCCCCAAACATATTTGGTATCGCTGAGTCCATGAAAGTCTGATCCATCTAAGTAACGCATTATTTCTCTCGCATGGTGAACGTCGTCAGAAAAAAAAAATTACAGTTTTTGGTCACCTTGTCTCAAAAAAATAAATAAATAAAAATAAAAAATGATCGAAAAGTCATATGTACTCGAAAATGGTACCAATAGAAACTGCAGGACGTCCCACAAAAAATGAGCCCTCGCACAACTATGTCAATGGAAAAATTTTTAAAAGTTATCGCTGTTAGGGGATGGTGGCTGAAAATAATGTAAAAAAATAAAATATCTTTAAACAAAAATAGAAAGTACAGCAAAAGTAGTAACTGCATTTCAATACAACTTGGAGAAAAAAAAAATATCAATCACACTGCGCATGTCGATGACGTCAGAATCTAGGGTGCCAATCACAGCCTGTACGCAGTTTCTGCCGATAGACCAAATGGCCTGCGGTGAGTACAACGCTGTGAAATACTCGCATCGTTGTACGCATATGCCCGTGTGAATGAGCCCATACAAAGAAATACGCAAAGCTTAAAAATTGTGAATTATTCCAAAATTAGTCAATTTTGATTTTTTTTCTTAATAAAAAGACAAAATTTATTGATGAAAATTTAACATAAACTATAATATATCATGAAAAAAACCTCAGAATTATGTTAATAAAAGCATTCAAAAGTTACTAATGTTTTACCTCAAAAGTAAGCCCTAGGATGATTTTTCAGGATTGAAGGGCAGACTTGAAATATAAGCCCTACCCTGAAATAAGCCCTAGTTACAGTTAATTTAAAAAAATCAATAGGAATGCAAGGTCCAAGTCCTTCCTGCTGCTATCCAGGGCCCTGAAGCGGCTTCTGCAGTCCTTGGCCACCCACATAGAATCACTTCCTGCGTTACATGATTCACAAATACCGCCACAAAGCTATGGCTATGATTAGTTCTTTGAACGCTGCATTGACTGGTTGTTTGAGCACCAATCACAGCCATTGCTTCGTGGTGGCAGGATTTATGAATTCTGGAATCAGGAAGTGATCCTGTGTGGGTGGCCGAGGACTGTGGGAACCACAACGGGGCTCTGGAGAGCAGTGGGAAGGGCCTGGGCCAAGTCTGCCTGGTAAGAAAAAATAAGACATTCCCTGAAAATAAGCCCAAGCGCATCTTTTGGTTGAAAAATTAATATACGACCCGGTCTCATTTTCTGGGCAACACAGTACCAAATAAAGTGACAGATGTCAGATTTAAAAAATTAGGCTTTGTCCTTAAGGCCGAAATAGGCCGTCATTAAGGGGTTAAGAATTTGCTATAAATGCAATTTCCTTATGAAAAGCTAGGTTCAGACCTGTGTGATTATTTCATAGGAGCCAAACAAATAATAAAATGAAAATAAGTGAAGTGCTGTATTCAGTACATGACAGTTAGGAATGGTGCCCGACAGACCCCAATGACTAGAATATAGGTTTCCGGCATTTCGCTACACTATTTTATCTGAAATTTTGTACTCTGTGGGAGGTTCTCTATGGAGCCTCTCATGTAGATGTGAACAAAGCCTTAGGCTGCCTATAGTTACAGACCCAGTACAAAATACCGGAAGTAATAGCGCTGCATGCAGCGCTCTTTCTTCCGGTAAACTGGTGGGCAGCTGAGCAGACCCCGAATGGACCCAAAAGCTTTGATAGAGATCCCAAAATTTTGCTTATACAGGCAAAACTTTAGAGACCTCCAAAATAGGGCTGCATGGTACAGCCTAGAACTAAAATCATTTTTTTTCTTCTTTGCATTGCTTCGCCGTGCATGCCGATGTCAACAGGATGTTAGGCGATTATACCGAGACGATGTCATGCCTGATATAGAACTTCTTAGGATTTGGAAATCAGTGATGTTCTCACATGGTCTACCACTTGTATCCTTTATCTAAAACCTGTGATAATCCAATGGTGAATCAGGAGAATGTCAATTACAACGGTGCCCGCTTGTCATCACATGTTGTGCGCTCATCCACCGCCGTAACATCTTCTGTGTAATCACATAGCAAAATATGGAGACATGCATCTTAGCGAGTCTGTGAAACGTAGGGATTGTGACAGCAGTATGATCTGCTCATGTTAACCCCATACCAGGGGGTTTTGGTACTAAGGGAACAGACACTTTTTAGGGATTTCACCCATGTGGTGGTTTTACTGCCTTACTTTTTTTCTTCAGCTACCAAAATTATTTTTGCTGCTTTTTTTAAGATCTTTTTTCACTGATTTTTCTGGGTTTTTTTTCTTAGAGCTAAAAAAAAAAAAAAGTTTTTCTCAAATTTATAGGTTATTTTTAGAATTGGTACATTTGCGCTAAAACAAAGTATGGAAATGGGTTCCTCATTTTGTTTCAGACGTTTTGATATGTAATTTGTATAGTTTTGGATTACAGGGTGCATATAGCAACAGTTTTGGTTGGCATCGGCGGTGAGTCATTTTCTTTTTTACATATATATTTTTACTGTATTCTGTAATTTTTCTCAACTTATTTTTGTAACTTTTTTTACCATCTATGACCTTCATGGCATCATTCACATGGTCTTCCTTTTGATTTCAGACTTTTCCACTGTAGCTGGGGCATTCATAGGAGCCCCAGTTACAGGAGAGAACATTCCCCTAGTGTGACAGTTGCCACTAACAGAGCTGATCAGGGTCTGCAAGGACCCTGCTGCTGTGCTTTGACAGGGGACACACGGCAGTCACGTGATCGTTTGATCACATAACGGAACTAACGCTTTCGCTCTGTAATACATAGTGCTCATTGATCGCTATGTAGCCTGTAAAGGAGAAGGCATTAGCGTTAAAAAAAGAAAAACAACCTCTTGTGGTGGATCCTGTGTTATTTACATATAGGTGTTACCTCTCAGTGTAATCCTGCCTGTGATGTTAGTGAGATGACTGTTGCAAAATATTCTCCACAGAACAGGAAGTATCAGCCTATTAGGCCTAATGCCCACGGCGTCCCCCCAGAGACCCCATACTTACCTCCGGATCCGCTGCCCGACGTGCCCCATGATGCTCCGGCGTGCACGCGAAGTAGAGTGCATGACGTGTCAGCAGTGTCATGTGACGCGCCGGCCGCGTCATATGACACGCCCACAGTGTCACATGACGCGCCAGCCGCGATAGGCGGGGAAGCGTTTTCACGCTATAATCCGCTGTGCTACAGTGGAAGATAGCGTGACGGACGGCTTCCATTGACTGCAATGGAAGCTGTCCGCGCGTACGCCCATGGCAAATAGAACATGCCGCGGGTGAGGACGGGAGAATTCACGGGGCGGAATCCCGCAGTGGAATTCTGCACCGTGAGCATTGCACTATTAGGTTCAATAGAACCTAATAGCTGCAGGGCAACGCCGCAGATTTCCGCCGTGTGATACGCAGCGGAAACCCGCCCGTGAGGATTAGCCCTTAGGCTCTGTGGTTTGGGAAAAATGCAGGATTTTAGGAATTTTTTTTCCATCATAGATTGTGACTGAAAAGTTTAAAACAAAACCACCAAATATTCTTAAAATAGGTTTAAAACAAAAATATGATATATAATAGGTCATTTTCTGATGACACATTTCCTGTAAGCACCACAGAGTTTTGGTCCTAAAGTATTACACACGTGAAGGCTTTATGGTCCTATTTTTCCATCAGCTACCAAAATCATTTTTGCTGAATTTTTTTCAATCACATAAAGGGCTATTTTAACCCCTTAGTGACGAAGCCTGTTTGCGCCTTAGTGACGGAGCCAAATTTTGGAAATCTGACATGCGTCGTTCAACGTGGCATAACTCCGTAAAGGCTTTACATATCCCACTGATTCTGACATTGTTTTTTCGCCACATGTTGTACTTCATTTAGATTGTAAAAAGAGACCGATATAATTTGTGTATATTTATTAAAAGTACCAATATTGGAAAAATTTTGAAAAAATTGTCATTTTTTCACATTTTCAACCGTAATATCTCAAATATGTCCAAACATACTGTACAAATTTTTGATAACATATATATTTCCATCTGTTTGCTTTATTCTGAATGCACACTTGAAAAACTTTTGTGTTTTTTTTAACCATCTAGAGGACGTACAAATTTAACATTACTTTTCAGCATTTTGAGGAGCACTTTGTTTTCCTGCACCAAGCCAAGTTTGCAGAGGCTCATAAGTGTCAGAATAATAGATACACCCACAAATGACCCCATTTTAAAAACTACACCCCTTAGTGTATTCACTGAGGGGTGTCATGAGTATTTTGACCCCACCAGTTCTTTTCAGGAATTAGTTCAATTTAGGGGACAAAAAATAAAATTTCATATTTTTGCAAATATGTCATTTTAAAGACATATTTTTTTCCTATAGAGCCCATGAAAATGAGGATTTACACACCAAAATGGATACCCCCATTTCTCCCGTGTTCAGAAACATACCCATTGTGGCCCTAATCTTATGTCTGGATGCATAACGGGAGCCAAAACGAAAGGAGTAGTCGGTGTCTTTCAGAACATAAATTTTGCTTGAAGGCGTTTTAGGCCCCATAGCACTTTTGTAGAGCTCTTGAGTGGCCAAAACCAAAGAGAACCCCCACAAGTGACCCCATTTTGAAAACTAGACCCCTTAATGAATTTATCTAGGGGTGTACTGACCGTTTTGACCCCACAGTTTTTGAATGAATTCAAGCCAAGCAAAAGGAAAAAATTTTGATTTTCATTTTTTTGTCAATTCTGTCATTTTAAAAACAGCTTTTTTTGTACAGCACACGCATGAATGAAGCCTTTCATCCCAAAATGGATACCCCTGTTTCTCCCGTGTTCAGAGACATACCCATTGTGGCCCTAATCTTATGTCTGGATGCACAATGGGGCCCAAAACGAAAGGAGTAGTCGGTGGCTTTAAGAACATAGATTTTCCTTGAAGGAGTTTTAGGCCCATAGCACTTTTGTAGAGCTCTTGAGCGGCCAAAATCAAAGAGAACCCCCACAAGTGACCCCATTTTGAAAACTAGACCCCCTAACGAATTTATCTAGGGGTGTACTGTGTATTTTTACCCTACAATTTTTGAATAAATCTAAGCAAAGCAGTAGGAAAAAAATTACAATTTTCATTTTTTTGGCAGTTGTATCAATTTAAAAACTGTTTTTTTTGTACAGCACACATAGGGATGAAGACTTTCACCCCAAAATGGATACCCCTGTTTGTCCCGTGTTCAGAACCATACCCCTTGTGGCCCTAATCTACTTAAAGGACGCATGGCTAGGCCTATAATGGAAGGAGCACCCGTTGGATTTTAGGGTACAACGGAATAAATTCCAGGCCCCATTGCCCACTTATAGAGCCACTGAGCGTCCAAAACGATAAAGAACCCCCATAAGTGACTCCATTTTAAAAACTAGACCCCTTAACGAATTCATCTAGGGGTGTACTGCGTATTTTGACCACACAGTATTTGAATAAATTTCAGCAAAGCAGAAGAAAAAAATTACAATTTTCATTTTTTTGGCAATTTTGTCAATTTAAAAACTGTTTTTTTTGTACAGTTTACATAGGAATGAAGACCTTCACCCCAAAATGGATACCCTCGTTTGTCCCGTGTTCAAAAACATACCCATTGTGGCCCTAATCTACTTACAGGAAACATGGCAAGGCCTGTAATGGAGGGAACACCAGCTGGATTGCAGGGCATAACTGAATAAATTCCAGGCCCCATTACTCATTTGTACGGAATAAAAATTGACTCCCTAAAATCCCCCCCCCCCCCCTCCACGCCCTTTTCGGCGTTCCCCAAATCTTAGATAAAAGTAATAATGTGAACTGTGTAGTATTTCCAAAGACGGGTAATTATGGAGGCTGGTTGGGATGGGCACATGGGGCAATAAAACCGGGTATCCCCCCTCCTCTCATGCTTTTTGGGAGTCATTTTTTGACCTCAGTGGCGGGGATGGGGTGTAAAAAGTGGCGCTCTGTGAGTCTCCGTAAGCTTGATGAGGTGCGGCGGTCTCACACAGAAGGCGCTCAACAAGCTGCTCCTGGAACTGCAGGAAGGCGAGCGTTCCCGGGGCTTCTTGTAAATTGCGTATTACAGGTAGCGGTCTGAATAACGCCGGGCTCACACAGCCATAGGTGGATCCCGGCTGTGAGCCCGGCTGTGACCCTGCGTACGGCCGCGTAATGTACTGCGCATAACTGCGTACTTACACGGGCGGTCGTGCGCAGTACACTTTTTTTGTTGTTGTTTGTATTTCCCGCACCGTCGCTTAGCGATGACATGGGTACCTGCAGCCCGTACACAATGTAGTTGCGTATGGGCTGCGGGTATATCCGCGACCATGGAGCACAATGGGCTCTATGTTGCGGATATCCGCGGTAAAATAGAACCTGCTGCGTTCTCTTTTCTGCGAGTGGATTACGCAATTCCAACCCGCTAATGTGAGCGGAATTGTGTAATCCAATGCGATTGATCTGCGTATTACCGCTAATCAAACGCATGCGGAATCCGTAATTCCTATCCGGTCATGTGAGACCGGCCAAAGGTAGATCGCTACCATTTTTTCACGTGACCGGGGACCGCTCAACGAGGCCACCCGTCACTGCTCCAGGCTCTCGGTGACCGTTGGTCGCCGAGAGCAAGGAGATATTAAGTTTCCTGGGCTCCCCGACTCCTGCGCATGTGTCCGGTGTTTTGCCAGCGGTCGCATGCGCAGAATACGGGAAAGTTCACGGAAGAAGATTGCGTCGGGGTGCAAATATGGAGGCCTCCGGTAAAAAATTTTATCTCCTCTCACCGATCGCATCAGTGAGGGGAGATGAAGCTTCACCTTTTTTTTAACTTTTACGTGATCGCCATTATTCTTTGGATAACGGCGAACACGTGATCAGGAACCGCTCACCGCGGCCCTCCGTGAAATCTCCAGGCTCTCGGCTAAGTTTTGTAGCCAGGAGCAGGGAGATTTTAAAAAACCACGGCTTTTGCGCATGCGCCTGCCACATTGGTGACGGGCGCGTGCGCAGAAGCTGGGTTGAGGTCCGCGGATAAATCCGCAGGCCTTAGGTATGTCATTTCATCCTCCCTCACGGATATGATCCGTGGGGGGAGATGAAACGCAAGCTTTTTTTAACTTTTTAAAACTTTTTTTTTACTTTTTGCACTTTTTTTTTTTTACCTTTTACCCCTTTTTTTATTTATTTTTTTTACTTTTTGCACTTTTTTTTTTTACTTTACATGATCACTGTCATCCATTGGATGACAGTGATCATGTCCCTGGTGACATCCCTCTGCTCTTGGCTACACATGGCAGCCAGGAGCAGAGCAATTTTGAATTTCCCGGGGCTCGAGCCCCTCTGTGCACGCGCCCGATGTCAATCATCGGGCGCGCATGCGCAGACGGGGATTTCGGGTCCCGGGACATCGCAGAGGACCGGGGGTGAGTATCTTCACCTCCCCTCATGGATCCGATCCATGAGGGGAGGTGAAACTTTACTTTTGTTTTACTTTTTAAACTTTTTCGCGATCACCGCTATCGCAATGGATAGCGGTGATCGCGGGCCCAGGGACCGCACACAGTGGTCCCCGGTAACACCTCCTGGTTCCCGGCTACCTTCAGGAGCCGGGAGCCAGGAGATTTTAAATTTGCCGGGGACACCCAGGCTTCTGCGCGTGCGCGTGACGTCATCGTCAGGCGCGCATGCGCAGAAGGCCGCCGGCGGGTCCGGGAGGACCAGATCTCCGGGGGACACCGCCGACAAGCCATGTGAGTATTTTCAGCTGCCGTGATGGATCCGATCCATCATAGCAGCTGAATTACTACTTTTTTACACTGTTTTGTTTACTTTTTTGCGATCGGCGCTATTCATTTTATAGCGCCGATCGCAATGCCGGGGGGGACTGCCCGCATCCTGGGATGACAGCTCCATGCTGTCGGCTACCTGCGGGCACCGACAGCATGGAGCTGTCACGTCCTCAGGCCAGTGGGCATCAATCCAAAGAGGATGCATAAAACTACGTCCTCTAGGATTAAGGCCCACTTTCTGAGGACGTAGTTTCCCGATGGGGCCGTCGTTAAGGGGTTAATCTCTTTTTTACGGAGATTTGTTTCTTTTTTGTTTTATTAACCCTTTCCAATCCACTGTCTGACCTCTGAAGACATTATGATTTAAGGCTGTACAGCTCCGATGTTGGAAGATGCCCGTTGGGGTTCTCTTACTATATATTGCCAGCCTCTCTGCTGTCAGAGCCTATCCAACGTGTCACCTCATGCAGTACTGGCCTTAGCCAGCATATAGCACTGTTGTATAATGGCAGAAAAAGAGTAAGCCCCCTAGGGAAACCAGGATACAAATTGGATTGGAAAGGGTTAAGAGTAATGTGTACAAAAAGTTGAATTAAAAAAAGTTTCAATTTAAAAAGTTATATTTAAACTAAACGTACAGGAGTAAATTCCTAATCTTCTTTCACATGTTTTGATACATAATCTGCATAGTCTTTCATTACAGGGAGGATATGGAAAAAGCTTTGATCGCCTTCGAGCAGTGGTTTTTCATATATATACACAAATACATATATACATACATAAACACACGGAAAGACTAGAAGCAATGGGATGAAACAAAGGGGGGCAGGGAGGGTGGAGACACAAATTAGAAAAAAAAACTTTCTGACATTGAGGGTGATCAATGAGTGGAACAGGTTGTCTCAGGAGGTGGCGAGTTCTCCTTCAATGGAAGTGTTCAAACAAAGGCTGGACAAACATCTGTCTGGGATGATTTCGTGATCCTGAACTGAGCAGAGGGTTGGACCAGATGACCCTGGAGGTTCCTTCCAACTCTACCATTCTATGATATATATATTTGCATTTTATTCTGTAATTTTTTTGTTTTTACTTATTTTTGTAATTTTTTTTTTTATATATCTGGGTCCACCATGACGTCATATAAGTCCTCTAAGAGACATTTGCACTTTTTTTTTTTCACAGCTTTCCGCTGTAACTGGTACATCTATAGGGAAAATTACAGGGAAAATCACCCCCCTAAGGCCGGCTTCACACTGGCATCAAAATCACACGAGATTTGGGTTCATACACATGAGTGATGTTTTCCCACATGGCACCGTGATGCGATGCTATGCGGGAAACAAATCGGGGCATGTCCTATCTTTAGCTGTGTGCTCTCGCATCGCAACGTCCATCGAAAGTAATGGGAGAAACTCCGCTATACTGCGCCGTGGCTGACAGGAAAATCTTGGACTGGTCCCGGCACTCGGGACACCAACCAATTGGTTTCCAGCGTTTCTGCAGCTTACTTCTCATCACGCCGAGTCCCATTTATGCAGTGCATTCTTGGCATACTTTACGGTTTTGGGTAAACTGGGTGAACTGGTTTTTCTTCATATGATTTTGTGACTACCTAAAGAGAACTTGCACAATATGTTAGGACCATTTTACATGGAATGATTATCGTTCGGATAATCATCGGATCACGTGAAACTAAACAATCAGTGTAAACACGCCCAATGATTGAATGACTCATTCGCTGATGGTTCATTTTATAAACTGACGATAATCAGTCTACGAATGACTGCCTCTTTACTCTGAATGGAGGTGGTGGCCTGAAGAAGTCTTCGGCGTGCTCCGCCCCTATTCAGTGAGCGATTATCGCTTGTGTAAAAGCACATATTTAAAGATTATGTAGCCAATTCTGTTTCTATTGTTCCTATGCAGCCCCCTCTAAAAAATTATCAACTTTGCAATATGTATTTTTTAAAAAGTCTTTGTTTTGCTTCTACCACTCCTATACATACTATGTGTCTCCATGGTAACAGACTACAAACAAACCTGGTGTAGTCTGATCCTGCAATAATTTGTTGCAGAGATGAATATAGTCTTTAAAGGGGTTGCGCTATGATACACAAACCCTTTAAGAGTATGGCAATCCACTTAACACCCTAAATCCAACTCTCAGCCCCCCTAGCACACAGCCAAAAACCACGGCCAGCCTGACATTCCCAAGAAACGTAATATTATGGGATAGCTTTTCACATGAATGGTGGTTTTGTAATAAAATGGCAAGAGAAATTCCACAAGAACGGGAGCCACGCTTGGTGAATAGCTCTCCATTCTGGGACATAGAGATGGGTCCCGAGTAGAGATGAGCGAGCATACTCGCTACGGGCAAGTACTCGAGTGAGCATTGTCCTTAGCGAGTACCTGCCCGCTCGGAAGAAAAGTTTCGGGTGACAGGTGAGTTGTGGGAGTGAGCAGGGGGGAGCGGGAGAGAGAGATCTCCCCTCCATTCCTCCCCGCTCTCCCCAGCTGCTCCTCGCCCCCCGAATCTTTTCTTCCGAGCGGGCAAGTACTCGCTAAGGACAATGCTCGCTCGAGTAATTGTCCTTAGCGAGTATGCTCGCTCATCTCTAGTCCCGAGCCAATGAGGCATATGAACAAGGGATGCCATCCTGGCCCAACCCCTTTAAAGTGTGGCAGCTGCATCAATATTAATGCTACAGAATATGTAAGTGGTCTATCATCAGAATGTCCAGTCTTGGTTTTCACTCTTCATGCTTGCCCCTGTCACGAGCTGGGTTTGATCCGTCTTGTTGTTGGATAGCCTCTTCCACTTTTTAAGTCTTCCGTTCTTCCAAGCGGTATTCTCATTTCCATTGAATGTGTTTTCGGTATCCCAAGATCATGACATACTTTAGAGAATTTTTTTACTTAGTTTTACATTATTAAAGGTCTATCTGAAAATCAACCGTAGGCGAAACAGATGTCGAAGAGTTTTTAGACGCAGATGAAATTGGAAATTCCAGAGAGTTTCCCCCCCAAGTTATTAGAGGACAGGTTTGACTTCCATGAGGACTTCTCACTTTGAGAGCTAGAATATTCATTATAACACAGATACAAGAAAGCCCTCGGGGGATGATTTACTATCACAGATAACACTTGACAGGTTGGCCTTAAAAATTGGTCATTGAGACGATTCTCAGGCGGTGAAGTAGAACAAGCCCCCGGACGGGCAAGAGCAGAAGTCATATTCACCATGTCTACAACGTACTTCAGAAGATGTCAGCTCCTCATCTGTCCGATCACTGCGTTATCTTCAAGGTCACATCACAGCCGATACGTTCCAGGATTAACGATCATGTCAAAGATTAGTTACTGTTGGGTAGACGGAGGTGGATCCGCCTCGCCACACAGCGGTTTGACTTTGGGCTATCTGAGGTGGCAGCACTTGGGGAACCCTGGCTTTCACACTTAACCCTTCTAAATGGGATAACTGCTTTGCTGTGGGGTCTCCAAGCTGTTACACATACAGATAGTCATGGCAATATGGCGAGTAGTGGCAATGCGCAGCAAGAGCTACATAAAAGCCAAACAATGCACTAATTAGTAATACTAAGGCCAGGGTACGCTGCATTAAAAAAATAAATAAATAAACGAAAAAAAAGGAAAATCGCACCATTTTATCGGTGTATGGAACTGGTTTTAGTCACATATGCCTGCGCATGTACAACGTATTTGTCCTTCCCTGGCTTCTTTTTCTTACATTCCTTTCTTATGACTCCTAGCAATATGCGTAAAAAACGCCGCACATACGCAATATAATTGCGTCTGCACTGCGTTTTGAACGCACCACAGAGAACAATAGCGCTCTTAAACGCATAATAAGCGGTAAGTTAAAACATGCTGTGTTCTTTTTTTAAGGCCCATTTACATGCAACGATTATCACTCAAAATTCTTTTAAACGATGGCATATGAGCGATCATCGTTGCATGTAAACACTGCCATCGTTCACTCTTTGGTTGAGCTTAAAATCCATCGTTCAGCCAGGGAGAGATAACAGGGACCGCACGCTGTGTTCTGCACTGGAGCGCTGATTACCTTGTATTATGCCAACAGCCCGTGCGAGAACAATGCAGCTGTGTGTAGAGCCCAGCACACATGCTGTGCTCAGCAAACAGCTCCCGGAGGCCCTTTTACACGCAAATGAAGCTGATAGAGTGTTAATGGACCCTAATGTCCATTAACACTTTATGCAAAACGATCGCTAAAACTGTCAGTCTTTCAGTCGTTTGAAAGATCGTCTTTGCGTGCAAATGGGCCTTTACACACGCAACATATGCGATAAATATACGCATGTGTAAGTGGTACAATGAAAATCAATGTACTTTCATTGATGCCATTTATTATGCGTACGGAATGCGCAATGCAAATACGTTCGTGTGAGCCCGGCCTTAAACAGGTTGTATCACAGGACAATCCCTGCTTGAAGTGAACCGGCACAGCAAGTCGCTTCTGAAACGCTACATGATCGGCTGTTTCCACCTGAGGAAGCTCTCCAGAGGTTACTGCAAGGGAAACGTTGTTTTACATGGCGGCTATTCAGTGGACCATGAAATAAACCCGCAAAAAATGTACCAAAATTGAAACGGTAAATCCTGTTACTAAAAGGCTCTGGGTCACATGTAACCATTCCACCGGTTTATGGAAAAGACAATTCTTGAAAACCTTCAGGTGGTAAGCTGGTTGTACACAACAAACGTATTCCAAAAACATCGCAACGTGCTTCGACGTTGCAGCGGCATCTTTATCAAGTGTAGTTTTTGGGATGTGACTTTTCGTCCTCCTGGGCGGTCGTGAAGCAGCCCCGGCAAGAGTGGTCTTACCTTCACCACTGGAAGGCACACATGTATGGCCTTAGAGTACATCGGCTGAACGGACTGACACCCTCCACATTGGCTTGAAGTTCTGGTAACTTATTTGGGTCTGATAAGCGCAGTCTAGAATTGCGCCAATGGTTGCAGAACTCAACCAGGTGAGAGCGCATCCACTTATTTTTCTGATTTGCATTAGGTTTCTTACGCTAAGACGGCGCCCCCTCTCTTTTTCCCCTTCTTCTGGAAGGTCCAGCCATCGGCAAGACCAACGTATTGGTACAACTGCAGTTAGGAAACCGGCGGAACATCAAATTTATCAGTTCCCTTATCAAAGTTTTTGACACTTGGAAAAAGTTGCGTGACTTCAAAAGTGATCAGTATGTGACTCGTTCCCAACATGCTCCGACACGCCGGCTGTCCCCCTCCGGTTTCGGGCTAGCAGCATTGACAGGGACAACACAGAAGTGTAGGGATCCCGTACCCGCTGATCCCTATAGCCGCCGTGCACTATGAGGTTTCCTTCCCAGGGGAGGGTTTTTTTGTGGCTTTTTAGGAGTCTAGTAAGAAAAAAATTTAGAAACGCCACGAATTTCATGACATTTTTACAAGCCTTCTTCTTTAGTTTTTTGTTATGCAGTTTTTTCCCCCATAAGGCTAGAGTCACACAAACGGATTTCCGCGTGTAAAATTAACATGCGCAATAATTAGAGAATAGAACCCGTTGATTTCAATGGATTCTTTCACATGCAAGTATTTTTTTTTTCCTGCGCATTTTGATCACACACACAAAAAAAATACAACATGTTCTACTTTCAATATAGCATAAATACATGCAAAATACGCTAAGGGATGCGTGATATGCTGCGTGATTCTGCTGGAAATAGAACACATTTGGAAGTCATTACAATAATCGGCTATTTATCGGTGCGTCTGTCTGCTGTACGCAAATGAGCATGCCCTGTGGGCGCAAAAAGGTGCAGTAATATACACCAATGCGTGCAAAAAAAACATGCAGGTGAAAAAAGTCTAGTAAAATACGCCAATGAGCGCAAAAAATTTTTTTGTTGGTTCTGCAAACATGCTACGCTTATGAGCATGCAAATATGCGTATGCTTGTGTGAAGGGGCCCAATGGCTTATTTAGACGACCGTATATTGACTCGGTTTTCACGCCGAGCCGAAATACGCTGTCCTTGTCTGCAGGGGGGGGGGGGGGGAGGATGGAAGAGCCAGGAGCAGGACCTGAGCTCCCGCCCCCTGCCACTATTTGCAATGGGAGGGGTGGGACGTCAATGGGGATGCACAAATGCGCACGCAATACGCTAGGAGATGCGCGATACACTGCGTAATTCCACTGGGAAATAGAACACATCTGGAGCTCTTTAGACTAATTAGCCATTTGTTGTGTTTTTTCTTTTCCGCGCACAAATGAACCGGCCTTGCGGGCGGAAAAAGTACAGTAAAATATCCCGATGCCGCGCAAAAAAGCCTAGTTCATTCCGTAAAATAATGCTACCCGGCTGCGTCCACAAATACGCAGAAACACATTTAAAGAAATCTAAGTTTTTCCGGACTGAAAAACACCAACCGCGTCACAGAGCGCTATTTCACCTACTTAACACCATTTTGGTGCCGTTTCGTTACATTCAGATCACCAGTCTGAAAATTAAATAGTATTTCCGTAAAATACAATCTAGCCGGCGGCGTTGAGCTCTCCAGGGGGCGCAATAGTCATTACTACCTCCGAGAAGGCTGCTGGCCACCACTATGGTTGTCACCCAGCTTTCCCACAGCCCTGAATGGCAGTGTGCCTAGCTATACTGAAGAACATGTAGGCAGCTGTGCCGTACAACCACCTGCTGGGGGCGCTGTAATGGGCACCATATCACCCCCAGCTCCTCCCGCACTGAAGGTGTCCTGTTTCCATGGTGATGACGGCTGGACACGCAGTCCTGTACTCACTTGCGACTCCTCTCCGGGTTGCGCTCCCCGCTTCCTTCTGCCCCGCACACAGGTGAGCACAGGAGGGGCGGAGATTACACCTGCCGCGGCTCCTCCCCACCACGTGACGCCGCTTCTTATTTACATGCAGCGAGACGAGACAGGTCACGTGGTCCCAGCCTGACCTCCGCACGGTGACGTCAGTGCCAGTCGGGCCATCTTTAAAGTGCCGTAAAGTGACGCACTTCCGGTGATGTGAGTTCCTCTAGTGAGAGAGAACAGAGACGGGATGGCGGCGGCCGGGGGCAAGTCTGTGCTGTTCGTGTGCCTGGGTGAGTAGATGTGAGGGGCTGCTCTTCTATATCCTGCTGGAGGGGATGCAATTTGGGCTTTTTTTCTAAAAGTTCAGGAATTGATAACTTTTAATGTTCAGCAGGCAGCTGGTTATTACATGTCCTGCAGCGCTTCTGTATGTTGGGAAAGCTGTCTGACAACTGATATACTGCGTGACGACCAGCAGATAATATGGCATATACTGCTATGTAGGTGCCTGGAGATGCTGCGGATGGACTACAGTAAGCGGCTAATGCGTGGTTTTTTAGGGCGTTTTTTAAAAAATTTTTATTACTTTTAAAAAACTTTATTTAAACATGTATTTTGGGCTGATCGTTATTTTTCGATGGGGTTTAATGAACACCTTCTGCCCCGTTGGTCTTCTGCCTACGAGGTGCGTTCATGTTCCAAGGCCTCCTAGGTTTTCTTCTAAAATCCCACTTAACCCCAGAAAGCGGAAGTATGGTCCCTACTCTACATAATCTCCCTCTGACCTCTTTCACGTCGCTGACGCCATGCACGGCCCCTGTGAACTTCTTACGGGGTCTCTGTGCTGATACAAGAGCAGCACGACTGGGGAAACGTTCGACCATGGAGGCATTCTTCATCATGGGGGGAGGGGGGGAGCCAACAATCCCTGGATGGGAGGTCAGATAAGAAGGGAGCGCGAGGGACCACTTCATGAAGACACCCCTCAATAAGGGTCACTGATGAGCAGGAGTCTTGGTGGATTCCCGGCAACTACCTGGAGGGAACCTTCCACACCTTCACAGGTCCCACGGAGTTGCTGACTGTGTGGGCGATCTCCATCGGTGGTCCTCCATAACCGCTTGCTCCTCTCTCACAATCATGTTGTCGGACCGGCTGGCTGAGGCTGCTTGGGTTCGTTCATTCAGCTTTCTTGGAGCCGTCGCACCCACAGACACACATTTGTTCGCGCCCGTGACGCCTTCACCAGGTCTCACTCAACCAACCATGAATGTTGATGGACGTCTTCAGCGCAAGTGTAGAAAACGTATGATTACATCTGTTCTTGGACCATGAACATCGTCTTAAGTTTTGAAAACTCTTCTAACTCCAGCGGCTGCCACGTGGGTTCTGTAGACGGTGCTACCATTTGTCTCTCTCACCCCAGAAGAATGTCCGCGTCTTCTGAAGGGGGTCCCGTGTTTCTATCTGCTTCTATCCCCAAGAAAGACTTGGAGACCTTAGACCATGTCTGCACCTCGCAGTGGGCAGTTGTATGTACAGCAAGCTGCGGAATGCGGATCACTAGCGGGTCAGTCGCCATCTTGGTGACGGCTCCATCTTCAGCCTCTTTCGCTCTCCTTTCTTCACACTTGCATTGTGGTTTTCGGTTTACTGCACTCTTATGGGAGCAAGAAAACTGAACCCCCTGGCTGATCGGACCACGTTGACCATATTTAGGGTACGTTCAATGTCTTTCCAGCTTTTTGGCATTTTCCTAGCTGAAATAGAGCAGAATGCTATTTTGTCTGGGACTTACACAGAAATCGGTGGAGGAGGCTTCGAGCGAACTCTGATGCTGATGTGAATACAACTGAAGCAGATCTATGACCAAAACGAAGCTGAACTAATTAGTAGATCCCCGAAATCCTGGAGATGATACCCCATATAATGGTGCTATATGAGTGCCTGACTTACTACCTTCTTTATCTCCGTTCCATTCTATCTTTCCATTCATTTTAATGGAGCAGGAATGTCCATGAGCGATCTGTTCCTGGCATGCTATAACAACGTGAGACCTAATGGAATATAAACACAGCCCCGTGAACGGGTATGAAATATGGGATAATAGAGCTTTAATTGTTCCTATGAATTCCAAAGGATTAACCTGTAATCCCCGGATACCTGTACGAGGTAACAGACGTGCCTCAGCACTCATACATATTTAATATCCGAATACAATTGATACTCACCGCATAAAATAACAAATCTCAGGTTCTTGGCTCATAGTTTAATCAAAACATGAGACCCATCTGCCACGTCCAGGCAGAAACGTATTGCATGGCTGCCTAAGGCAGGGCTCGCACGAGTGTAATGTCATTGCATATTACGCGTGCAATATACACGTACATAATAGGTGGTAGTGCAGTCAATGAATGTGTCTGTCTTAGTTTTTTCAATGATCTATTCACCTGCATTGTGTATAATGGGCACATTAAAAAAAAAAGAATGAAGCAAGTCAGCCTGCTCATGAGGGCGTGCGCGATATACGCTGTCATGCGCAGTTCTAAATCGTTGCCATACGTGGCGATACACTGGCTCACTTAGCGGTAAAACAGTGTCTTACCACACACCCGGCCTAACTCTAAAAGGCTCCTCTTTAGGCGCACATGCTCTGATCAAAACATACACTACTTAGAACCTTGTATTTTTAGTAAGTGTGAGGTGTGTCTGTTACTGGAGTTTTTGCAGCCACCTTCACATGTAATTCTTATCTTACAAAGGAGTATATAACCCAGGGTCCAGCCTTCCTTGAGTCCTATGGCCCAAAGAGACTCCTCCAATAAGGGTTGCCTCAGTACAAGGTGTCTTGAGACTGCGCCACTTTACATGACAGCCTCTGAGAGGCCGGTGATGGACCGTTTCTGATCAAGGCTTCAATCATCATGATTCGCCTCTTATGATCCTATCCTGTTTTGGGGTTGGGGGGGCTAAAGGTCAGATGTCTTGGAGGCGGTTTCACCGATCTGTCTGTCTTACAGCATCTTGCACTGTTCTATCCAGTAAGATACCTGAAAGATGGGGTCGGTCGGGACAGTTTGTCAGTCACCTCAGTCATTTTTTTATTTTTCGTTTGATTCTTATGACCTAGCTGAACATGAGACTAGATATAACAGGAGCCTAAAAGTGACATCTGTAGCCCATAAGAGATGTAGGGGAGGGGGGGGATTCCATTGAACAGATGACATTGTAGTGTATGAGTGACAGATGCTACTGTTGGGTATCATTTAACACCTCATCACCCATAGAGGGTAATGGCAGCTACTAAATGGCTACATCTTGAAAAGCTATTAAGAAGCTCCGGTCGTACCCATTGGACAGATGCCTTACACTGGCGTCTGTCACTCCTAGCCTTTTTTACCTATGGAGTTGTAATCTCTATTATCCCTAATAAATATCGGCAGAACAGGGTTTCAAGGGGCCTTTATAACGCGTGTGGCGCTGATGAGGCTCATCGCTTATTTCTAGCTGGCTAGAAATGAGTGATGAACAAACAGTGCACGATGGCCGCATGTTTAGACGCAATGATTAGCGCTCAAAAGATGGTTTTGAGCAATAATTGTCTAAATGGACCTTTTAGAGGGAATGAAACTGCTGTTTTTGATTTTTGCAGATATACGTTGCCCCTGTTCTACCGATATTTATTAGGGGGGGGGGGGGCAGCTTCCTCTAGGGTGCTATATAGTTAACAATATGTGTTGTGTTGAGGTATATTCGCATATGGTAGACACTTCTGCATCTCAGAGGACTTTGCAGAAATCTGTGCACATGCTGCAAGAACGACCCATTCAAGTGGTTTTACAGTCCCAGAATGTCTTAACAAGGGAGGCAGCGCTGGCTTCTGTAGTGGGCATGTAGGCATGGAGTAGGGGGCGGCCTGTTAGTACAAGCAGCCAACAGTGCTGCCTGTGGCTCGTCTGTGCTACTGCATACAATCACTGGTTCTATCTCTGTGTAATCGGTAGTAGACTTGCTTCATAGGTGACGGTCTTGTGTCTCTCTTGCAGGTAACATCTGCCGCTCTCCGATAGCAGAAGCCGTGTTTAGAAAGTTGGTGACAGATGAGGGAATATCACATGAGGTAAAGATTGATGGAAAATAGGGGACTGTTATCATAGCGGGATGGCGAAATCCCGGGGTCCGGGGTGCTGATGTGCTCACCTGGATCCAGGGACTCGTCCGCTCGCTGTGGTCAGCAGCTATCTTCTGTGCTCCTTGAGACTATATTACAAGACGTTGGGAAAACCCCGTTCGGCGGCTGTCTGAGATGTCGGGGGCTTTAAAGGGGTTTTCCAACATCTTGAAATCTGCATACAACTCACAATGGTGTAAAGAAAAATGACAAAAGAGGAGTATTCTGCCAAGAGTCCTTCTTCTGTATAGTGTAACTCTAGTAAAGCACACGTATCCCTCACAAAGCACAGTGGGGCATGGCATCTTTAAGGAATGGAAAGGAGACGAGGTTTACACCAAAGATGAATCTTGAAAAATATACCTCAAGTTATAAATGAGAAATCACATGATGCAGTACTTATTACACGCTTTAACACCTTAATGACGCGGACCGTTTTTTTTTTTGTTTTTTTTTTTTTATACCGCGTTCTGACAGGCAGTTTATCAAGCCACAACACATGGCCAATTGTTTATAAAGACATGTCCTGGGGGCCTTAAGAATGGCATTTTCTGATCTCCTTGCAGAGAGGCTGTTCAGAACCCTGGAAAAGCGATCTGGGCGTTTAAAGGGTTAACTGAGTGACAGCTCTGTACCGGTTTGCCTACAAGAGCCCAATGCAGTGCGGCCCCCGTGGCTCAAGCTCCTTCCAGACAAGGTTTTTAAAGAGAACCTGTCAGTACATTGGCGTCCAAACAGAGGTCCGGGGGGCGTTCTAGCCCACAAGGGTCCCTTTTTAAAATGTGTTTATTCTTAAACTCGGCAGCATTTGTGAATAGGACCTACATATCACATTGTACATGTATGAAACTGATGACCAGTCACTTTTACCACTTCAGTTAGCAGAGTCCTCCTCCTATCCAACATTCAGCAATGGACCCCCGTGCAGCAGGCGACTGTGCGCACTGCCACTCCGTACCCCGTTACAAGTTGCCCCTTCCACACGGGAAAATCTGCAGATTTCCAAACCCATAACGTGCTCCTTCTTGTGCGGAATAGCCTCATCTCGCCCCTTGTCATGCACAGGATGAATCCATAACTCCTTGGTCCATCGATGTGCGATTCACATCTCCACACGATCTTCATGCGTTACACAGAAGACAGTAAACAGGGCTGCAGCTCAGAAGAGTTAGGACTCTGGAACATAAGAGATCCGCTAAGCGGATAACCCCTAGACCTGCAGTTCAGAGACACTTTGATGTCCGGTCCCCTAATTTAAAACGCTCATTGGATTTGCTTTCTCTAGCTGCAGGGAAATCACTGCTGACTGGTGTATGAGCGGCATCTAATAATGGATGGTACAGGAGACCCGCAGGACGGCCAGCTTCCCTGCTGCTAGAAGGATCAATGCTCATAATTCATTTCATCTGAAACGTCCCTAATGTTAACTCCAAGGCACAATTGCCAACATTTTTAGCGTCTCAGTTAACCCCTGAGTGGCCAATATGCCTTTTTACTGACTTCACTACTGCGCCTTTAATTTGCACATGCATCATTTTTAAGGCGGTTGCTTGGCTGAGTTACTGACAGCCAGGCTCCTGCTCTAACCGCCAGGAGCAGGGAAACCTCAGATCTTGGCAGTTATATGCCACAACCAATAGCAACACAAGGGCAGGCGGCTTTCTGGCAGTCATCTGCACACCGCAGCACTATCACAAGGTAGGTCTTGCAGCAATACATAAGTTCAGGTTATAAGAGAATATGACGATATGGAAGGTTTAACAATAACTTCTAATCAAATTCAGTGATAATGGAGCATAGTGGTGAATAACTGTCCTACATTCGTAAGTTATTATACCTATGCATAAAGGTTGTAGCTTACATCACATCAGGAGCTCCACATTAGCTAAGAGGTTCCAGCTTACATGTTACCAGGAACATCACTGGGTAATGGACTCATCTGAACAGCCACCCCGGAAGTCAAACAGTGATAAGATAGAATGTCTTCTCCAGTAGACCAACAGGCAGCACTCCTCCTCAACCCGTCACCAAAGGTTTCCCTCACTTCTATGGGTTTGGCAGATATGACCTGTCCTCCTTCTGTCTCCAAAGCTTCCAAAACTTTCAATTTGGCTTGAGAAAATGGGACCTCTTATACTATTCTATCACAGGTGGCCACGTGTCCTCATTCCAGTAGGGGGCCACGTCTACCTTCTAAACAGAAAAGGTGCCAGCACACTCCTGTTTGAAGTGGAGATCAAACAGCCACTCATGGCCATAAATGTTGACTGCTCTTTGTCTATATACGAACTTAAAATGTCCCTTCCCAGAAATAAACATGACTTTCTACCCAAGAGAAGATACATCAGGAAAGTCCAACTTGTTGACTTACCATTTTTTAATATGCAAATTTATTTATTTTTATTTTTTTTGCTTATGGTCCCTTTAGTTGTTTAAATGACGGCACGAACGTGGATGTCGCCGCTAAGGTCGGCAGCACCCAGGCTGAGCATTTAGACTTGGACATTGCTGGCTTCTCACTCAGCGCTTCACCTTCATGTGCGTTTACATGCAACAAGAAGCCGGCAATAGTTTTTTCACTGACAGTGATTACTATCCATAAAGTAATCAAATTTTTTTTTTTCCCCCTTGCGCTTACGCTGAATGATTATTGCTCAAATTCATTCATTTGAACAAATTTTGAGACTAATTGTTTTTTGTAAATGGGCCTTCAGGCACAAACCTTTTTTCCACGTTTCCTCAGTGTGCATTTACCTGCCCTACTGTGACCTTTATGCTAGTGTACTTACTGGCTGTTCCCCGTTGTCCCGCTGTGACCCGCTAAATCCTGCAGTAAACCGGAGGGGTGGAATAAATATATATAAATAAATTAGCTTACCCGTCGCGCGTTGCTGCGAAGACTGACAGACATACATTCGTTTTTATATCTAGATAACAACCAATCACAGCGCAGCTTTTTTAGGTTACCTCAGTGGTATAATATATAACAACCAATCACAGCGCAGCTTTCATGTTACCTCAGCTTTATAATATATAACACCCAATCACAGGACAGCTTATATGTTACCTCAGCAGTATAAAATATAACAACCAATCACAGTGCAGCTTTCATGTTACGTCAGCGGTATAATATATAACAACCAATCACAGCGCAGCTTTCATGTTACGTCAGCAGTAAGAGAAATAACAACCAATCACAGTGCAACTTTTATTCTGCCTCAGCAATATAAAAAATAGCAACGAATCACAGCGCAGCATTCATTTTACCTCAGCGGTATAATATATAGCAACCAATCACAGCACAGCTTTTATTTTACCTCAGCATTCTCAATATCCAGGAATTGTCTTGCGAAACGTTCGGCGGATGCATCATTTTGTAGTTGAACATGCATCCCGTTGCTCGTAATGCCTTTTGCTTTTGTGCTTGAGATGGAAATCAAACGATCTTTGTCTGGGGGGGCATAACTGTCGACGATGCTCGTACGCGCGGCACCTATCGTAGGATAGATGTACTATGCCAGTAATCTTCCCAGGAGTGTACTCAACAACTTCCCATTAACTTTTCCTATTTATGACATAATCAATGCTCGTGTCAAATTTCGAGTTTCTATGACATTGGGAAGCGAGAGAATTCAATTCCGTACGTAAAATTTGGACGCTAATTCTTTTGCACATAGAATTGAATAATCGAGTTGGGGACCATTAGCTTTTCCTATTTATGACATATTCAATGCTCGTGCCACATTTCGAGTTTCTATGACATTGGGAAGCGAGAAAATTAGTTTCAGTACGTAAAATTTGGACGCTAATTCTTTTGTGCATAGAATTGAATAATCGAGTTGGGACCCATTAGCGTTTCCTATTTATGACATATTCAATGCTCGTGCCAAATTTCACGTTTCTATGTGAGAAAATTACATTCTGTACGTAAAATTTGGACGCTAATTCTTTTGCGCATTGAATTAAATAATCGAGTTGGGACCCATTAGCTTTTCCTATTTATGACATAATCAATGCTCCTGCCAAATTTCACGTTTCTATGACATTGGGAAGCGAGAAAATTCGATTCCGTACGTAAAATTTGGACGCTAATTCTTTGGCGCATAGAATTGAATAATGGAGTTGGGACCCATTAGCTTTTCCTATTTATGACATAATCAATGCTTGTGCCAAATTTCATGTTTCTACGACATTGGGAAGTGAATTAGTGGCAGTGATGGAAATTGAACGATCTACGTGGGGGGGGGGGCGTAACTGTCGACGACGCTCGCACGCGCGCCATTTATCGTAGGATAGTTGTACTATGCCTATAATCTTCCCAGGAGTGTACTCAACAACTTCCCAAAGTTTCATGGCGATCGGATGAATGGTGTAGTAGCACATAAAGGACAAACAGACAGACAGACACGCATACATTCAATTTTATATAGATATATATAATTATATGTTCTTGTGGCTAATTTAACCACACGGCCAAACTGGAAACTGTCACACATGATCGACACCAGCTGAGAAAAGTTAGCCGGACCCGCTTGTGTTTTCAGCATGTACACGCAATATTTTTTTTCCTCGCACGTCCCACTCCTGGAAATGGACTTAAGATTGTTGGAAGAAAATGTTCAGATGACCCAGACGGTTTGTCTTTCTATTCTAGTGGAACATAGACAGTGCGGCCACCTCTACGTATGAAATAGGAAACCCCCCGGATTATCGTGGCCAGAGCTGTATGAGGAAGCACGGCGTCCCCATGAGTCACACGGCCAGGCAGGTAATGTACCCCCGTTCCTTCCTTCATTCAATCCTATCCATTATGTTTTGTGTTGCAGTGGTCCATAGACAGCGCAGCTACCTCTCACTGGAACGTGGGTTGCTCCCCAGATTCAAGGGCCATAAAGTGCCTAAAAAGCCATGATACCGAAACATCGCATAAAGCACGACAGGTATAGGACCGCCTGTGTTCTTCAGTACAATGCTCTTCTGCTCGGATGGCGCACTCAGCCGTTTTGTAGAATTATGTGTGACTTCCACAATGTCAAGCTTGCTCCATACGGGAATACAGTCCATTGTGTCCTTTTCCATAGCCTTCTACTACTCTTAGGGCCGGTCTGCTGGGATGTGATAAATCTCATACAGGAACATGTCATAATACTGCTGGGTGACAGCAGATGTGATAGAAAATAGCCAGGCTTTGGCTCTATTGGCAAAACCAAACGGGGCCCTTTGACTGATATGGTGTTTGTCTGGTGGTTGCCCAGACAAGATGGTGCAACATGCTTCACTGTTTTGTCTGGGGTTTTGGGATCGATCTGGCCAGAGCCTTCCTAATACAAGGGCAAGTTAAAATACTAGTTGCTGGTATCTTAATCTGTCCTTGTGTTTAGTATGACAACTTTTGACAGTAGTAGCATCCAATTCCAGTGTTTAGAACGCCATAACTCTCCACTTGCAGCCTTAATATAGTCAAACCAGTCTTCTAGTTTCCCTCTACCTCCTAGTTGTAGTTATGCCCGTATGAATGCCAACTATTGTATGTGTTAGCGCTTATTATATAAAAGGGCTTCAGGGGTTGAGTCTACTGGAGGTGAAAACAGGATGGGCATAAACCTGGGGGCATGGGAGTTGGAATAAGAGAGATGTGTGCCAGTTGCACTTTGTAAGGGTACCATTACTCGGAGCAACTAACTTCCAACTAGTCACCCAGAAAAGGTATTAAACAATAGTTGAAAGCTTTTATACCGAGCGAGAATCGTTCATTAATTCTTTGCTTGAGAGTGCACAACTGGACAACACACAACCCCTATTATAGTGCCGAGGCTGAGACCAGTGGTCCACGGGGGGCAGGAAGAGTTGTAGAACGTCAGTCTCAGCTTGTGAAAACTGACAAAAAATAGGACCTGCAATGAGTTACACCCAAGTAGCTATAGCGCCACACATGTTATGGCCGAGTGCCTTTTGGCCTTCATGACTTTTTATAATCTATACCTTCTCTTATTGTGTGACTAGGTGATGAGATGAGTATTGGATACACAGAGAAAAAATGTTTTCCCTAGATTTAAAATGTCAGAAAAATATAATTGTGGTAGTTTCCAGGAGTGTGAATTTCCAAAAATATTGAGTTTATCTAGTTAGTAAGGAAAACCTGGCATGTCTTGTGAGCACCAGAACCTAAGTCTATATACTCTACACAGGGGCCATGTAGTCTGAGGGGGAACTTTCTGTACTCGCCTGGCTGCCACTTGGCACATTGAGTGAACGCCTCCCTGCTTTTAGTGTGCATGCCCACATATGGAGACCAGGGTGTGTACCCATGCGATGTGCCAGTCTGAGAGGAGAGGGGAAGACTAAAAACACACTCTGACTCCATGGCTCTGACTTGTGAGTCCAGAAACTTAATTTCTGGTGCTCCTAAGACATGACGGGCTCCTTTTTACAAAATGTAGTCAATGCAACTCATTAATCCAGTAATTCTATTTTTGTATGCAGATCACAAAACAAGATTTCCTCTCCTATGACTATATTCTCTGCATGGATGAGAGTAATCTGAGGTTGGTGAAGTGTTTGTTTACAGGACATATTTGTAATGTCTAAAGTATTCTGTTTTTATTCTCATTTTCTGTTATTTTTGGTTTTTTTGGATGCTTTGTTTGTTTTTAGTTTTGAAACTGAGATTATTGACATTCCCTCCATCCAGCAAGACCAACGATTACCGTTCAGTATAAATGCATGTAGCGACTGAACGACAAACTAGAAGTCTTTCATTTCTTGTTTGTCATTCGGTTTCTGCAGGCAGAAAACTAAACCTACCGTTCCGTATAACCAGGCAGTCATCCATTTATGACTGCCTGCTTACTGTGAACTATCCCCGGCCCGCTCCACCTCCATCAGTCAGCGAGGCTCGTTCCTATTGGATTTTCATTTACCATTTAGCTACTAAAGTGACTTTCAGATGCAGGAATCTTCCTGCCTGATATTTGGAGGACTGAGCAACGATCCTGGTGTGTTTGACATATGTAGACTTTTGTTTTACAGAGACTTGAAACGTAAATGTAACCAAGTGCAAAATTGCAAATCTAAGATCGAACTGCTCGGAAGTTACGACCCACAGAAGCGGCTCATCATTGAAGATCCGTATTATGTAAGTTCCGGCTAAATTGTTAAACGCCGAGCAGTAGTAGAAGCTGATCACAGCAATATATCAATTATAGCTGTAAGGGACTATTGTGAAGTTTTTTTTTTCCCCACACACATACTATTGATGACCTGTCCTCAGGATAGGTCATCAATAGTTAACTGGCTGGGATCAGCTGCTGGGGACCCCAGTCCATCAGGGCGCCCACTGTCAGCGCCTCTGGTTGGAGGTGAAGCAGTTGGTACTGGCCCCTAAATAAAGTGGCCTTCACTTAATTTAAGGCACAGCTGTCATCAAAAGCTGTGAGAGCTGTGATTACAAGCACAGACTACTACATAGGGGTCGGAGCGGCAGCCTTTGCTCATAATTGCAGGCACCGGCTACTACATAGAGGTAGGAGCAGCAGTCTTTGCTCTATGCCTTGTGTATTGTGGTGCAGACAGCCAATCAGTTGGGATCCCAATCAGCCAGTCACCACCTATTGACGAGCTATAGGTCATCAGTATTATTTGTGTGGAAAACCCCTTTGGCTGCGGAGCTACAGCTGCGGTTCAAAGGAATACATTGAGCTGTATGCAATCTTGCTGACTACAGCGGTCAGCAGTAGATGTCTTCAGGATTACCTTTAGCACTGGACCCTTGGTATAATGGTGCATCAGGAATTGTCAGATATTCTAGCTATGGCTGTAGTGGTCCAATATTGGATCAGAAGCTAGCAGTAGACATTGGAGTGGGAACTAGTATAGCTTTATGTTTAAGATTGTTCTCTTGCTGAATTTTACATAAAATGTCAAACTTGCATTCTTGTAGGTTTAGTGCCCATATGAGATTACTAGTTAACAACCTAATCTACCCATTTTTGGTCCATCATAGACTTGGGCTCCACAAAGTAGACCCATATTCTAACTGTTTTGCCAACTCGGCTGTATGAGATTTCATGAAATGTCCTATTGCAAAATGATTCCATAGAGCACCTTCACCTTTCAAAGTCTATTTTATGACTGGAAGACCTTTTATAGACTATTACCTTAGTTACATGGTAAAACGACCATCACCCACCAGGCTGTACCTTAAGGCTGGTTTAGATAGGATGAGTGTCGGGCAAACTATGCCTGACATCATCCCTGCACATACTAGCTCCCATGCACCTGCACTGGAGCTAGTATCGCTGGCTCATAGCAGGGAGGTTGCAGGAGATTGCTCTCCTCTCACTCCCCCACCCCTCTCCATTGATGTAACACAGCAGCTGTTCAGTACTGAACTGCTATGTATACTGAGCAATCGGCAATCTGCTCGTCGTCCATGCTGCATAAACGATGGCCAATCAGCTGATCGCTCCTCGTTCAGTGTAAATGGCAGTCGTTCAGTACTGAATGGCCCCTATGTTATGGCAATGGAGAGGGGTGGGGGAGCAAGAGGAGAGAAATCTCCTGCAGCCTCCCCGCTGTGAGTCAGCGATACTAGCTCCCATGCAGGTGCACAGAAGCTAGTATGTGCAGGGATGAGTGTCATCGTCTGCCTGACACTCGACCATCTAAACCAGCCTTTATCAGTTGTCTACCGTGGAGAGAGCCTTGCTCCATAGAATGCAGTTGATGTGTTGTAGAATTTTTCAGCAAGTTCTATTGTATGTATAGTAAATAAGTGACTTGTATAGCTAATTCCTCTTTTTGTTTCCTGTCCGCAGGGGAGCGATGAAGATTTTGAGACGGTGTACCAGCAATGTGTTAGATGCTGTAAATGCTTTTTAGAAAAATGCTCCTAGTATTCCACATTAGCGATGACGTTAAAGCTGTGTGCCATGGCTGTATGCGTTGTGTTATGACAGTACATTAATCTTTTAGTCTCATATTTAACAATGGAACAAGACATGATCTATAATTTATACCGCGATGTTCAAGCATTTCATATAAAGTATTTCAGAACGCACAATATTTGTTTCAATCTGGCACTGGTATCGCTCGAAAATGGGGAAATAAAGACCATTTTAATTTAGCAGTTGCCAAGTGCACTTTTATTCCTCTTCATGCGACAGGTCAAAAGTTACTGGACACGAGGAAATGCAGATGTGCTTATTCAGCAATATCCTCTGTAGGGATTGAAACTTATTATAGGCTTTTTATCTTCGTATGGTCACTCATTCAAAGGGGGGAAGTCATGAGGACTGGAGTTGAAAAGCACAGGTATAGACTTTTTTTTTTTTTTGGGTAGTACAACTTTGCAATTTTTAACTGCAAGAGCCTCTTGTTAAAACTAGATTAGAGTATTCCTATGGAGGGTAGCTGTAGCTAAATAGTAGAACTTGGCTTTATAGAAAGTCCCCATATATACAGTCTAAGGCTTCTTTCCCACAAGCGTATTTCAGCCCGCTGTTCTCACAGCCAGCCGATAAACGCTGCGATCTGATGCATTGGATTCCAATGCATCAGATCACATGGCCGTATTCTCGTGACGTAAAAGTGCCTGGCCGGCCAATATAGTGCCGGGCGTTTTTACGTCGGGCCCAAAAGATAGTCCTGGAACTATCTTTTGGGCCAGAGTACATCTGCTGCTGCATGGGCTCTAAACTCCCTCCCTCTGCTCTTCTCCCCACTCGCTCTTTGCAATGGGAGGGGTGGGACGGGGGCGGAGCTAAGCACCACCCCGTCCCGCTTCCTCCCATTGTTGGCTGTTGACAAGGGCAGATTGAGGCTCTGCCCGTTGTCCGCAGCCAGCAACGGGAGGAGCTGGGCAACGCTTAGCTCCGCCCCTCCCACTACAAAGAGCCAGCGGGGAGGAGAGCGGAGGTGAGCCTGCGATGGCGAGGGAAAAGGGGCGATGACATGATAGCCTCGACCTATATGCGCCCGGGGCCCTTGCCGTGTGACCGGTCGCACAATTGTTAGATTTATGCGGCCGTTCAGGAGCTTTAACGCCACAGATGGTAGCGTATATCGTCCAACAGTAAAAACGGCGGCCGACATACTCTCGTGGGTAAGAAACCTAAGGGGTACTTCTAATTAAAAAAAAATGTCTAATCCTTTCTTGGGCAGCAGCTGATGTGTATTAGGCAAGTACTGCACCACCTTTCTTCCTGCATTACATCCATTTTGGGTATTTTCCTTTTACGCATTATTGGCTTTACCTCACACTCCTTTTTGGGTTTAAGATTATATTCCCATTTTAGACCTTCATGACTTTAATCTAGGTGGTGATGTATCCTGTGGATATCTCCAGAAAGAGAGGTCTCCCTACCTGCCGGGTGAAATGGCTTCTAGCTGCACTATCAAAGTGAAGGAATAGAGGTAGCTGCACACTTGCAGCGCTCCATTTACTTCAATAGGGGTCATGGAAATATCCAGGTTTGGATGTTTCCATGAATCCTATTGAAGCGAATGGCGAAAGACCATCTTGCCAGGACACCCTTGTTCTGGAGATAGCTGCAGGTCCCACCTCTGGAGCTGTATCTATTAGTCACGTATCGCATGCATATCCACAGAATATGCCACTAATGTCTATGATGTGACTTAAGTGTGCCAAGTGAACAGGCTGTTGGTTGTGTGCTGTAAGCAAGCCTCTATCTACATGGGTGTTTTAAGCTTGGGACTTGCACAAAAATAAGACCTGCCGCTATTTTATTTTTCCCTCCAAACTCAGACCATTGTCCAAGTGAAAAATCTGTTGTACCTGAACCCATTAAATGAATGGTCTCTTTTCGCATGCAAGTTCTGTCCATATCACAAATCGGACTCTATTCGTATGGGAGTATCACCAATGTTAGTTTCATATACTACTGATGATATGCCACACTCTTAATTTATGGGGTTCAGAAAAGTGTGCTGTCTTATTCATTAATATAATTTTATTATAACGTCTACAGATGGAAAAGTGGAGTAACCACCCCAAAAAGTGACCCTGATGTGGGAACCTCGTTCTAGCTTTCTCTATATAAAAAGCAGGGAGGAGAAAAGGGGAGGCATCCAATAATCAGGATCAGAAAAAAGGAGATCTGATCCAAATAATGGATATTGGACAACAAAAAAAAACAACTTTGCTAACTGTTACTTCATAGCTAGTACACTTGATGACGAAAATGTCATTCAACGATAGATGAAAAACCCGACACCCATGATATCAACTTATAGATGCTGAATTTATTTCTCTTATTGTTTTATCCCTACAACTTGTGCCATGGTCCAGCTTAATTGACTATCATGTACGTAACCATGCTGTATAATCTCAAATATAGATGTTAAATGATTTAATTAATGAAGTCTTCTCTATTCCCAAATATGGATTAAATCTCCTACTAGAGGCTCCCATGTTATCTTCTATTACTTCTCCCCTTTTTGGGGTGAGAAATATCGGTTGATAGTGGTGAAGCCAGTATAACAGATGGCAGAAAAGGACCCCCGAGACAGAAAAAAAAATGTAGTCCTGTTGTATCCTACAGCACTGTCCCAACTATCTGTAGGTTGGATATATCAAAGCTATGTATAAGTCAAATGGAAATGTAGAAGACTACCTCCAAAGATACAATATTCCAATGGTAGATATGTATGTGCCTCCAATAGCACTAGAAATACCAAAATATGTTCTATTGTAATGGCAAGCAGATACATAAACAATGTATGTTGTATTTCAAATATCTTTATCGGTAGATTGTAGATCGGAAATATAAACTTCAAAAGTATAAAAATATCAAATAGTACTTCCACATTTTGGAGTAGTAGATATGGTGTTAAGTTGGGACCGCATATATAGTATGTCACAATACTGCATTGTACCTTGAATGCTACATATTCCATATTGTAAGGGCAAGCATATCCAGCACAAAGACATAGGGAAGACTTGGATAATTTTATTAATTAAAAAAATAAGTTTACAACTAGGGTAGATCAAGATTGAATAAAGCCTGGCATTAGTACAGATGTCTTATCACATCACTGTCAAATATCCAAGCTCATAGCAAAATATAGGAAAAATGACAAAAATGTGCTGCTCACCTGTGGGTCACAAAGGCGCACGGACAATCCTTAGAGCTGCAGCCGGAATCCGCTGAAATAGTGAAAAATGAAGAAGGAAATCCAAGGGTAAAATCTGGCGACAATGTAAAATCCTTAATACTTTATTGTGGGAAAATCTTAGAAATACGTAGAGACATACAAACGTCTGCCAGCATCCACTAACTCATTTCAACTGAACAGGTCTTACTCATAGCCTGAGAAATAAAGTATTAAGGATTTTACATCGTAGCCAGATTATTTTGCCCCTGGATTTCCTCCTTCATAGCAAAAGATCACTTACTATAACCTCCCCCTTCCATATTATAATGGTCAACCTAACCCCGATTCATGGAAGGTGGGAGTGGGACCAACCGTGATAAATATGACTACTAAACCTCCTGCTGAAACCAAGCCGTCATTACACGCCGATCCAGCTGCACAAAGGCAACAAGGTGGCATCTAGAGAATGTAATTGCAGGCGCAGCTCTCATTGAAATCTAATAAGTACCTGCTACTACAGAATGCGAAGCTGTGGCTTCCACTATGACCAAGGTGCTTGCAGCCAGTGGTGCATAAAAAAACCCTTTTAATCAAAACAGGTGTAGTGTCTTATACTACTAATGTATACTAAGGATGTCCTCTTCCCAATAATTTTTTTAGACTTCATAAAAATTCTGAACTTGACTTGTAATAATCTTGCCATCCAATAGGTGGTGCTGACTCTCCTTCCATGTGCTGGTTGAAGGAAAGAGACATAAAATTGTCACATTCCTGAGCTCACTGGACTGATTAAGTATTTCTCAGTTCAATTTATCTGTTTTAAGGTTTGAATGCAAAACCGTCTCAAATTTCTGTGTGTGAACATTAGTATCTCAATCAAGAGGAGTGTCCTCTCTGCATTTCTATATTATATATGTGCCCCATCCAACCCAGTTCCATTTTAGCCTGAGGAGGTATCTATAGAAGATCCAAAGGCTTGCTGTAACATCATGTATTTTTGTTAGCCAGTAAAAGGTATATCTACAAGATTACTTGGCTTCTCTCATTGAGAACAATCCCACTTTGATGTATACTAATACGCAGTGTGCATCAGGTAGAAGCTAGTGAGGCCATCTTTGCCCGATCCGCTGCTTTAACTGGTCCTTAGGGCACTGGATGACAAAGACCAGAACACTTTCCTTACCTCTTACAGTGTTCTTATGGACAGCAAAACCCACTGGGCCGCAACGGATACAGTCCACCACACACAACATACTGTATATATACCAAACACTTTATTAGGTATGTCATATTTACATCTATTTACATATTGCACATGTCACTGGAATGTTTTATACATGTAATGTACAGAAAACTAATGGCCTCAGGCTGGATGTGTCTATATACAAATCAGCTTCCCTATGTATCTCGCTCACAAATGTCTCCATGATATTGTACATAAAGTGAACGCTATGCAGCACTCAGAGAAGGATCTCTGCATAAGAATACATTGTCCTGTGCAGACAATGAACAAGGCAATCCGTCATGCACTTATTTAATAAGAACTAAAGTTTTGTGACCATAAATATTCAACTTTGGGATAAGAAGAAAAAAAGAAACAAAAACATATATAGTTGAACTTAACGTTGCGATTTGGCTGCATAAGCATTACTACATTGACTTACTAGTGTTGCAAAGCAGAGTCTATTACAAGGTCTGTACACAAATTGCAACAGAAATATATTACATAGAACATACGCAGTATTCTAAAAGGAGGTCACAAACAAGTTTTTTGGCAGCATAACACATCGGACCTGAACGTAAACTTGTACCTATACCCAGAAAACCAGCCATTCACGGATTGGAAGCTAGAGAAATATACAATGCCTCATTGCAGTCCACTGGCAATGACTTGCCTGACCATGGGTATGAGACAAGCACGCTAGGAGTACGTTCTTTCCATATGGCAGTTATTTACAGTCATTGTACACTACATCCATATGCATACAGAGAGGACAACATAGAAAATGTACATTGTGAGGATTATGGAAGTATAATATGTCAATATGCAAAAATAAAGTTATTTGTTCACAATGGGGGGATATGCTAGAAACATCTTTATCTGTTCCCTGTTGGTTTCCAAGGCACTTGGTATTTCATGTTCCTTTGATATCTGTCAGGAGAGGAAAATAGAACAGGTTAGAATACAGGTTTTTTTTAGAATTTCTTTTTAACAAAAAGGTTGGGGGAAAAAAACCTAAAAACATACAAAAGAAGTGTTTAAACCAAATACATACAGTGGTTGAGAACTACATGTAATGTATACAGCAAGACTTATACAGAACTGTCACACAAGCAGGAGGAGCCCATCAAAATAAGTAGCATAACATGTGGAAAGGGAGACTGGAGACGCTGCACTCGTCCTGTAATCCTTTTCACATGTTCTGCTACTGCTCAGAAGGCAGTGCTTAAAAGGCAACTTCAACAAATCTCTATATATTGCAATACTGAAGTATTGCAGTTTATAGTACAAGTGATCTTAAGTCCCCTGTCAGGACTAACATAGGAGAAAACTTTTATTTAAATTTTCTTTTTCCTTTTTTAACAGTTAAAGAAATACTCCTTTTTCCAAATTACAAAAACCTAAACCAATAAAAAACATAAAAATACAAATTACTTAAATATTGCAAGATTTAGCCCGCACTGTGAAAGCTGTTAAAAAAAAAACAAAAAAAAAAAAAAACAACAACCGGATATAATGCCAGAGTTGCGATTAAAAGAAAAACAAAAACTTGTGATCAAAAAGATGCCTGCACACCAAAATGATTATAGTGAAAACTACAGCTCACTCCGTCAAAGACAAGCCCTCACACGGTCCAATCGATGAAAAAATAGTTATAAATCTCAAAATGTGATGATGGGAAACTTTGTTTAAGAAAAAAATTGCACTTTTTAAAAATAGAAAAACATTAATAAACTATATACATTTGGTATCACCGTAGTTGTGCTGACCCATAGAACAAAGTTCATGTCATTTTTACTGCACCGAGAACACTGTAAAAACTCAACCCACCAGAGTGGCGCAATCGTGTTTTGTTTTTTTTAAGATCTCCCCACTTAATTTTTTAACATTTTTCCATTCATTATACAGTATATTAAATTTACCCATTAAAAACTACAACTTGTACTGCAAAAAACAAGCCCTTATACGAGTATGTCAATTGAAAAGCTACAAGGCTATGGCTCCTGGAAGGCGGGGACAAAAATAAAAAAAGTACTGAATCTTTGGTACTAAAGTGGTCTAAGAAAACTATCCCTTGACAGATCTTAAAAACCTCTGCAGACTTAAGACTTCTCACTGGCGAAAGTTGCTGTAATTGTATATATTGAGCTCATATACACAATTACACATACAATTATATATTGAGCCATTTTGTCTCATAATACCCTTGCAACAACTGCGACAGAATAAAACTTTGTGGGCCTGATTTAGCAAAACTGTCAAACAGTAAGACTGTCCTTGTTGTCCATAACAACCAATCACAGTGCAGCTTTCATCTTATCTCTGAAGCTTGAGTAATTAAAGCTGTACATTGATTGGTTGCTATGGGCAACAAGGAGTCTTTATGTTAGACAAATTAGCTAAATGAAAATTTTTGAGTTTCTGTTTCCGTTGATATCAAATGTATGTATCTAATGTAATTAAATGGGATTTATGAGGGTTGCAAATCAGGAAGATCACTTGTAATAACCCTGTAATCTTACTTCACTATGTGCTACAAAGCAGTCCCCGAAAACAGATACGCATGCACTGTGTAAGTTTACAGGTATACACTGGATGCACATATTGTATCTCTCCAATTCCCAGTAGAGTTACCTTTATGGTCACTAACTTTTCAGCATGTACCTAAATTATTTGCATCATTACTGGTTGTCATATTGGTTATCATATATTTCCCAAAAGTGACATTTTTGTGCTGAAAAATCAATCTAAAGTTCTGGCCTCTAGGGGTCTCACTTTCCAATTTGTTCTCCACTGCCTGTTGTCAATGCAAAGTCCGTCTAGTAACATAGAAGCCAAGACAGATAACAGGAAGTGTGTATGGAAGGGGTTTATTACTTGCTGCTGTCTTATTCTGCTTATAAAAATCTATGAGGAGGAAGGATGAGGAGGAAGACACAAAGATGCATGTTGCTGCAGCCTGTAGTAAGTGTTTACTGTCTTATAGATACTGAAATCACATCTATACTCCTCAGTATAGTATAGTAGTACAGAGTGCTATAGCAGAAGATAATCCTGTTGTCCTATGTGTGCAGTGAATGGAGACATCATAGTGGCTAGTGTCCACCCACCAGTTCAGGGAAGACTGAAAATTAAACAGTCTGCAGAGGTGAAAAATACTATATACAAGTCATATAACGTCTAGAAATACTGTTATTCCTCATATACACACACATCAGTTTATTTTGAAAAGTTAGCTTAAAAGTTAGCAGTAGTGTACCCAAGTAGTTTTATTTTATTACTGCAATCTAATTACTCAACAGAGCTGGTGAGACATCCAAAAGGCATATTACTGAGTAAATCTGGAAAGGTTTGTATAATCCACTATATAATAAAACAAAATCTTCACTGGCAGCCAGAATTTCTAAGTAATCAATACTGAAGCCTGGAATATAAGGACTGCTACTTGGGAGTCTAGCGACAGTAACAGCTGCATCTTGAGGTGCAGACGAGTTTGGCCAAGCAAGATTGCTGGATTACCATTCAATATGTTGCTACACAATATCACCCAGACTAACCTCGTCATGTGGAATTTTCACAGATTCCGATTTGTTTGTTTACTTCTAGAGTTGCTAATACTCATATTTTCTGCGTACTTTAAAATGGCTATTGTTTGTTTGTGTTTACTTTGGCCCAACTTGCAAACACCCAGAACTAAAGTGCCCTATGTATAATATACCCATCCATTACAATGGGACTGGTCTGGTCAATGATAGCAAATACTACACTTAAAGGGGGACTAACTATTCAAACAACATGTTCATCTACTAGTTTGTGTTAATGTAACCTGAAAACGATTTCCACAGTTTCTGCCTCTGTGTGTAATGTGTACACAGTCATGCTGTAACACCAAGACACACACACATTGTAGTGGGAATACTAACCATTTGTCCAGAATGCCTCTCAATGCTTGATCGTCCTGGGAAAGCAGAGGGGTGGGCATTCAGATACTACCTCCCTGCTGATTGGTCCAGAGACAATGCAATACAGCATGGGAAATAAGGGCAAGGAAGTCAGGACAGTGAACTACTGGCAGAATGTTAGGCTTGCTACATACCCTCTCCCTAAAAGTGGATTGCAAACAGCAGAAAAATGGGGAAGACCACCAGAAGATCAGAACCTACAGACATGAACCAGGGTGAAAACAGCAGCCAATTAGAGGGAGGGTATGGAGAACCTGGTATATTTTAGAAAACTTCTTGGAAACTCAGGTTTCC
This sequence comes from Eleutherodactylus coqui, assembly GCF_035609145.1. Lineage (NCBI taxonomy): Eukaryota > Metazoa > Chordata > Amphibia > Anura > Eleutherodactylidae > Eleutherodactylus > Eleutherodactylus coqui. Next base: position 84,620,224 of record NC_089837.1, on the reverse strand, counting down.
TTTAAAGGGCCCCTATCCATCTTTTATCCTCAAACTATGTTATCGGGGTTAAAAGGTGATGGGATTGTAGAATGTGAGGAGCTTCTTTTCATACTTACTGGGCCCCTCTTTGCAGCACTGTTCCCCTGAGAAATCAGTGTGCACATACAGCAGGATTCTTTTCACAAGGCTATGTGTGTGCGCATATGGAGAGCATGCACACATCTGAAAAAAAAGTCATACTGCACTCATGGCACTGGAATGGGGGACCCAGTAAGTACAAAAAGCAGATCCCCAATCCCCTCACCTTTGAGCTCCATAACATAGTTTATGGCGCTTAAAAGGAGACTACGGAGGCGCTTTAACCTTAGCCAAGCAGCGATAGGTCAGATATTCCATATTCTAGCTATAGGTTACCAGTAGTCTGGGTAACCCAGTTTAGCTTGGCTTTGTAAATGAGAAACACTGTTCTGACCTGCCTTTTGAGGAATTAAACAATCAATACAAGAACAAAGAATAGCAGCACAAGCAAAACCACATTCCTGATGTCTAACTGATAACGTTTTTAGAGCAGTCGAGGTGATAAATGATAAGAGCATTAATTAATGCTTTAGTGTAGCGATAAGGGCGGATGTGGTAGATATTTTTAAGGATGTGGAAACAGGATTTGGCAATGAGCTTAATGTAAGGAGCAATGGACAATACCGCAGACTTGCAGCCTAGGAATGATTATTATTTACTACTACTGTCCCAGTCTGTTGAGTCTAATTGATCTATCCTTCCATGCACCTTGGAGAGTGTGATAATGGACTTATTTTTATACAGTACTGTTCTGTATCCACTGTCATTTATCATATGGCTGACATATTTTAGGTTTATACAGTAACATAGTAAGACTTAACAAAGAATCATTTCTCTATTCGTAAGGAGTTGTTCTAGATAAAAGCAAAATCCCAATTGTCAATTATCTCATATTAGGGGAACATTTCTTCCTGACTCCAAATATAGTGATTAGAATACATATTTTGGTCAAAAACCCATCTCCAAAAATTTAGTACATACTTGTGATATATTAAAAAAAAATAAAAAAGACATCCAGGCAATTTTAACCTTTTTTCAACAAAGATTGGCAGAGTCCCCTAGTCTCACTTCTCTTACAGTAAGGAAGTCCCATGATGATGAAACCCTTCCTGACACCCTCTTGTCATAGTCATATTCAAAAGGTATAAGCAGATCATTACAAAGGTCTCTGTACTGTCCACTGATATGTTGTACAGAATAATTAGATTGCCCATAAGCCGCCTTTTCCCCCAAATTAAATAACCCCTAGATTGCAGTACCAAAAAAGATCAATCTGCCCATGCTGAACCTTCTTCAGTTTAGTTATGTGTTTCTTAAAGCAGTTGTTCAGTTGTAAACTATTGATGGTCTATCCTTAAGGCATGGCATCAATAATTGACTGGCGGTGTCTGTCACCAGGGAACCCCACCCATCAGCTGTTCTGTGCACTGGTGTACTGTGCAGATTGCTGCAGGAAGCAAAATAGATCCATTTCCAGTGCAGTGGTCAGGCTTGGTACTGCAGGTCAAGCACCCAATGAAATGAATGGAAACTTGGCCTGTCACAACAAACCTGGCCACTGCACTGTGAATGGAGCTTTCTGCAGAAATCAGCTCAGTGAACAAGTGCAGCAGCCCAGAGATCTGATCAAAAGGGATCCCTGGCATGGACTCTCACCGATATAGTATTGATGACTTATCCTGAGAATAGATCAGCAATAGTTTGAAAATGTATGGCAAGCTTAAAGGGCTTGTCCAGGTATAGATGACTAAATGAGCATGCACCGACAGCTAACAGCTTTTCTTCCCGACCATCCCACACACACTGGGCTTGGCCAAACGTTCATGTGTTATTATAGTTGCAGTTGTAGTGGCCCAGAGTTAGCAGGGTCCCTCCATAATGTTATGTGTCTGTTTCGTGCCATTGTTCTGTCCGTGTTTTAATTGTAGTATGCATTTGGTATGTCTATTGCATCTCTGCAGCACTGAATGGGTTAATGTCTGAGTTATGTCTGGAAAATGTATCTTGTTGTGTATCATGTGACCTTGTAATATATATGTGTGTGTGCAAGAATACTAGAGAGAGGAGTACATGCTAGTTGGAGTGCAGTGTGGTCTAGTTTTAAAGAGTTTTGCAAGAGTCTAGTCTGTGCTAACCTAAGTCTGCAAGTGAGTAAACCCCACAAACATTGATCAAGCTGTGTGTGGAGAATGGAAGAAGCTGAGCGATACCCTTCTGCTTCGCCTGGGCTACCATTAAGCGCTGAGAGAGAAAGAAGGACCACTGCTTGAAAGAGAAAGGCACCAGAAGTGTGAGTGTTGACTGGTACAGTATTGGAGAGAGAAAGAGTCGCCAGGAGCGGGATCACACAGATAACTGGGACTATGGATTGTCCGGATTACCCCCATGAAGTCCTCTCTCGCACACCACCTTCCAGAAGTTTAATTTGTGGCAAACTACTGTGGTACGTTGAAACTCCAGTTTGTCCAGAAAGTATCCCTGTATGTGGACCAAGTTATTTACTTCACTGACATTCACCGCAGAGGACAGAACGGTGGCCCTTTATCTACCCCCGCCATCTCCTGGGCTGTGGACCCGCTCCTCGGACTCTGGACAGTCATAATTATTCAATCCCCATAGCAAATTAAGTTTCTACCAAATTCACAAACTTTTCTTTGTTTGCAAAAAAAAGCAATGATGACAAGAACATAGCTCAACACAAGTAATATAACAAATGGTTTCTCTAAATTCAACACAGAACACCACTTTTATTGGCTACTGGGTGCATGTAGCAGCAGGTTATATTTTCACTAGGACCCAAAGGTCAATTCACCATTGTTTTAGAGAAGTAATTTGTGACAAGGCTTTATATAGAGGAGGGGAGTTATTATCCAGGAAATAGGATCTCTATGTAATTGAGTATTAGGCGGCAGTTCTAGTGTAGGGTCTGGTGCATAGTAGAGCCCCCCCAGCAGTATATCTATAAATCCCTGTGTATTATTTACCTTTCCCTATTGAAAACCCTGTTAGGGTGAGAACCCCTCCATAATATATCTATTTTATGCTATCCTATTTGCTCGAACTGATGGGAAAAACTAAAAACATCCTTCCATACAAACAAATAAATAAAAAATAAAAAAAACACTCAAAAAGGGTACATTTTAATAGTTCCAAAACATAAATGACAGTTTAGGCTTTTTGTCTCAGTGACTAACCCCTCCTGAATAGAATCCCCTGTAAGAGCACATTTTCAACTCATGGAAATTTGGTGTTGTCACAAGCACACCTGATGTGGCTAATGGAAGGCTTCATTAGTTGCATCAGGTGTGCTTCAGATAAAAAAAATAAATAAAAATACCTGGCCTGGATAGTAGGTCTTTGTTGACTGTGATGTTTGCTTGCTTGTTAGAAATATGGCTAATGGCCTCTTTAGACAGAACGAAAATCTCACAATTCTCATTTGTCCGAGCGAATGAGCTGGTGACGTCATCACCAGCTCATTCGTGCTCAGAAAGTCTGTTTAGACTGCATGATTCTCAACTAGAATCATACAGTTCTCGTTCACACTTCTTGTTAAGTGCTCCTTTTTATATGCCGGCTGAAACTGGATGAACAAAAACCTCAAAATTCTCATTAGTCATTCAGTCGTTGGCTCACGTTTAAACTGAATGATTATCCCTTTTACTCATTTAAACAATTTTGTAAACTATAATCATTCAGTCTAAACAAACCATTAGTGAAGAGAGTGGTCCATGAAGTTAAGAGAAGAGTCAATGCCTTGGATAAACAAGGAAAAAGGATACAAAAAGATAGCAGTAGCACTAAATGATCCTAGAGATCCAGTTGGAAGCATAGTTCATAAGTTCAAAATGAAAGTAAAAAACTGAAAACACTACCTGGATGTGACAGAAAGGGGAAGCTTTCACCAGTTGCCACTAGATTCCTAAGGAGGCAGGTGGTCAAAAACCCTCGAGTGATTGCAAAATTCCTGCAGCCAGATTTGGTAGCAGCAGGCACTGAGGTTTCCGCATGCACAGTAAGGCATATAGTAATCACTGAAAATATTCATACCCAAACTCAAAGACATACTGCTCTACTGCCCAAAAAGTATAAGAAAATGTATCTCCGATGTGCTCAAAACCATATAAAAAAGCCACAAATGTTTTGAATTCTGTTCTATAGTGCAGTGAAATAAAACTGGAATTCTTTTGAATCTATTAGATCAGTGGTATGTCTGGAGGAGGAAAAATGAAGCATAAACTCAAAAGAACATCTTGCCTACAGTGAAGTATGGTGGAAGTCAAGATGGATTCAATCAACTATCAGGAGACCCTAGGAGAAAGCCTCATGCCGCCGGTGAGGAAGCTGAAGTTTGAAAGTTAATGGCTCTTCCAGCAGGACAATGATCCCAAGCATACCTCAAAGTCCACCAAAGCTTGGTTTCAGAAGAAGTCCTGGAAGTCATTGTCCATGAGGATTGGGTTTAGATTCCTCAGGAATGCTATCAGAAGCTGCTGTTTGTCTCTATCAGGTTAGAACAGCAAAAGGGAACTCTACTAAGTACTAAAGACTTATCATAGAGGGTTGAATAAGTCTGAAGTAGTTATTAAAAGTGGCATTTTGTGTTGAAATGGGAGAAAACACTTGTTGTATTAGTTGTGTTGAGCTATTTAAATTATTCTTGTTTGATTTTTTTTTTTGCAAATAGTTGAAAGTTTGTAAATTTGGCAAATAAAACTAATTTGCTGTCGGGTGAATAATTTTGATTGCAACTGTAATAAACAGAGGGAAGTAAGCCACTTCCAGACACCTTATGCAGCAGCTTATTGCCATTGAGAACAAAAGGCTCAGGTATGTTTAAATTCAACATGCTCAGCCTTGCCTTCTCCCAAGATCTGCAGTTGGGTAAAGTGGGGACACCCCCATACACATTTCATGATTGACTGATCCTACCAAAACCAATTAGTTCAGTTGTGTATGGCCAATTTTATACACAGATGCCAAAAACTGGACATTGGATGAAAAATATAAAAGTAATTACATGGGAGTAATGCATGGGGGTCTTACCAGCTCGTACCAGCAGTTACTCAGTACCCTGGTCTACAATGCATTAAACAAAAAAAAGGCAAATACTTTGAGTCTTTGCCCATGTCCTCAGGTAAAGAAACCTAGGTGATGGCAGTCATACAGCACTACATAAACAAAGCAACAGTTGACTTAACTTTATAGCCTTTTGTCTGTAGAAGCAGTACCAGAACTGTTATCTACAGATATCACGCAATAAAAACATTAGTCTAACAACAATTAGGGTTTGCTAAGATAACAGGCTACACCTTTGTGTTGGCTTATAGAATTTTTTTTCACTTTTTCCTTTCATTTGTTAAAAAGAGAAACTTCTACATAAAAGACTTTCTAGCTTTGGCAGAGTAAACTCAGTGTAAAGGTCATTTAAGATGTAATGATTATCATTCAAAAAAATCATTCAAACAAGTGTAGTACTCCAGAGATGTGGTCCCATAGTACTGCTATTGTTACTTAAAGCAAGTTGTGTGTAAATTTTGAAATCTGTGTCATTATGTATGTATTACTTTAATTGGCCAATAAAGTGTAAACTTTTGATGTTTCTACTACCTAACACTGCGTGATTTAGCAGAATGCACCCTCACCTGCTCTCACACCTGTCAGTCACCCCTAGCCAGATCTAGGATTGGCTAGTTAGAATTTCCTTAGCTCAGGATTGGTGGGGATTTAGAGTATAAAAGGTAGAGAGTGGGCAGGGTTAGTCAGTCTAGCCAGCTCGGAAGAGTCTGAAGGAGATCGGGGAGGAACAAAAAGACCATCTTTACTAACAGTGAGTGCAGTTGGGAGCTAGGACATCAAAAGTGTGAGTACTAATGTAGTGGCCCAGCGTTAATGGGGCCCCTCCATAATGTTATAGGTTTGTCTCTGCAAAGGTATTTTCAGAGTCTTCTATGTTGTCTGCATTTGATGTGTATTGCACCTCTGCAGCACTGAATGTGTTGATGTCTGGGTTATGTCTGAGAAATGTATCATGTTGTATATCATGTGACCCTGTGATATATATGTATTTGCCAGGTGGATGCAAGTGGTTAGATGGAGTTAGCAAGAGGAGTCAGCAAAAGTCAGTCTGCTGCTAGTTCTTCTGACAAGTCAGTGAGTGAGCTGCACAGACACCAATTGGTCTATGTGTGTGTGTGAAGAATGAAGGAAGCTGAGCGATTCCCCACTGTTTGACCTGAGATTATTCTACAGGGATATGCCAGTGCTACCAATAAGCACTGAGTGAGGAAGGGATCGTTGCTCAGCATATGAAGGCACAGGAAGCGTGAGTGTGTACCATTAGAGAGTTGGAGAGAGAGAAGGAAAGTTGCCGGGAGCAGAATCTCACAGATAACTATGACTGTGAATTGTCCGGATTGCCCCAAGTATCCTCCCTGTCACACCACCTAATTCTGTTCTGTCTGTGCCAATCTACTGTTGAACCGTTATCCAGTTACAGTAAACAGACATAACCAACCGTTCCCGGTTTGTCCAGAAAGTTATCCCTGTGTGTGGACCAAGTTATTTCCTACACCACAGATGATGGAACGGTGGCATCACAAGTGACAAGAAGATTTAAGATAACCTCCGGTTGCACTTTCCCTCTGAACTCCCCCAGCAGTAACTTGGACGGGTCCCGAGCTACCCCTAGGGGAGGAGATGGTAGCGCCACCATGACATAATTATTCCTTATCTACCCGGCCATCTCCTCGGCTGTGGGCCTGCTCCTCGAATGTTTCACTAACACGGCTGAAATAGTTAGAAATGACAGAAGAGGAAGGAGAGAAATATATAGAGCGAAAGCCAGAAGAGGAGATCACATTAGCCAGTGATATTCTAAGCCAGGGAGGAAAGCTGGAAGGTCCCAAATGTAACATCTTTAACGTCAGGTCCCTGAGAAAAGTACAGGATTCATCAATGTCTACCAAAGGTGACTTAAAGTTGTCAGCTACTCAAGTTGCCTGGAGTCTCTTCCCATCACTGACATACTGCACTGAGGTACCACACTAAAACTCTGGAAGCAAGGACATACTACCCCCATTATTGTTTAGTTCTCCCATTTTTGTATTTATTATTTTTGCCCAGAATGGGTCCCTAACCTCTGGCATCACGACAAGCTAACATCTTTCCCTACCCGCCTCCATGGATAGCAGGCCCTAACAGCTGCCTATTTTATTGGTTTTTACCACTGCAAGTGGCTTACCGGCACAGATCACGATTGTCCACGTTTAGGGAAAGCAGCAGAGCCACCGTTGACAACCATCTTATTCCCCGCTGCTTTACCCTTATCGTTGGTCTGTGCTCGTTCTAGTTCACTACACAAGCGAAAGTGAACTATAATCATTCTGTCTAAACTAGAGCCAACGACTGGTCAAACAATAGTTTTTTTTGCACTCGTGGTTCATTTTATGCAGGCATAAAAACCATCGTTGGCTCATTTGCTGATCGTTTGCTCGTTCAGTCCCTCTCATTAACTTATACAGAGACTGAACTATTCACTCAATGAAAAGTGAATCAGCTCATCTAAAATGAGCATAAAGAGTACTTTTCACTGGGCTATTATAGCCCGAATTCTCTCTGGAAACAGCAATACTTGTCGATGTATTGAACAACTCCTATTTACTGTGAACGGAGGTGGGTGGGCTGGAATGACCCCAGCCCTCTCCGCCCTTCTGATTGACTATTGCTCATGTGTAAGCTCAGAGCGATAGTCTGATGGCAATCTATGGAACCGATGGGTGCATATATGCCACACAGTTGTCCCATATAAAGGGTAAAATCCATGAAAGGTCTAAAATCAGATGGTATTTAGACAATACCATAGCGAAAATAATTATTTCACCCCTTTCCGGAGCTGCTTGACACCAGCCCACATCTAACCCCCAGGTGCCCTCATCCCATTTCACGACTTAAGTACAATTCCATGTTCACTAACCTTGCAGCATCTTCTTACATCGTCTACTTTGTGAAGCAAGTTAGTAATACGCTACCTGCACTGCTCCTCTGGTGGTTATTGTCTCTCGCTCCCCAGTGTGCGTTTGTTATCTTATTTAATTAAACAACTTCTTATATTAGTTTAAAAAGAAAAATGTACATATTTAATGCCTTTGATTTTAATAATTTAGCACCATTTCATAATTTAGAAAAATTGGAAAAATTATTAAAACTAAATGCTTTGCCAAATCTGTAGTGATGCTTGTCCCCCAAGGCGGCTAAGGAGAATTAATATAAAAATGTAATTGATATTAATATTTTATCAGCTTTCACTACACATTAGTACAAGGTGTGGTGTTTCCCAGCAACCGACAGTGGAATTCCATTAAATTGCAAATAAGCTTCTTCCACCTCACAACATCTGTGAATGGAGAGAAAACCTCAGAGATAAAAGCGGCGGAAGCAAAATTATTAAGAGGGAACAATCAAGTAAAAGAAAGCAGAGCAAGTGTGATGATAAATTAATAGGTGTGTGCAGGCATCTCTCATAGGAAAAAGACGTCAAATCCAAAATTTCCATACTTCACGCACGGTAAATCAATATTGGATTTAGAGTTCAGGTGCCTGCAAACACAGATATTCTGGCTTCTTATATTGATCAACATGATAAATTGACCAAGCCCATGTATTTAGGTGGACCAGCCAATGTCAGAGGGGAGACGAGGATCGGGCAGTTGGTTCGAGAGATACAAAACTCATGCATGCTCTTTCAATTTGAGCATGCACGGGAATGGAAGGGATTGGAAGAGATAGCCATTGGCCAAACAAGCATTCAGTAAACAGTTATTGGATGCAAATGTGTAGCCTTAAAAAGGGGTTATCCAGGCGGGATACAACGGGGTTAGAGTAGAAGCCGCTGTGTATCGGCTGGTGCAGCTCTCATTGAAATCAATGGCTGCTGCACCTGCAAATATGGGCACCACTGTTACACAGGGGTCGGGACAGTGCTTCGGCTCCAACCCCGGTGTATCCCGGCGGCCGCTGCATGGATAACTCCTTTAAAAGGTGCTCAAAACACATTAGCCTAAAGTTGATAAAAATGGGCAATTTCAAGCAAAACACTTGTTCATTGGGAGAGATAGAACAATGACTGATCATTTTAGCTGACCAATAACAGACCATCATTGCATGGAAGGAATTCTGCCACATTTGAAATTTTCGTCTGACTGTCAGATAAAAGCTCTTTCTTTGAGAGTACATTCTCAACAAAATCTTTCGCCCATTGCCGGGGTCATTTGACATGTATGGCTAGTTTGACCAATTCTAACAGCCAATATAAATTTGAATGTTTGTGTCTGCGAAAGGAACGTTCACCAGACGATTGTTCAATGATTGTTCAATTATCAAAGTACTTCTATCTAATGTGTATGGCCGCCTTTACACTTTGTTAAGTGTGCCATTCATTAACCCCTTCCCATCAGTCATACGGCTACATAGGTCTTGACTGCGTGCACTTTGGATGTATACAGACATCTACAGCATATGTTTGTACATACCAGGGCTGCTGTGATAGCTTGCCTATTAAGATGTGCCTGTGGCACGTCTTCAATAGGAAACCTTTTTAATTTTAAGGCCGCACCAGGTACTAGAATATATAACAGCTGCTGCGTGTGACCTATTAAGCCCTTACTGCCTCAGGGGGTCCATTTAGAAATGAAGTAAGGAATAAGTTGCACCACAGACTTATGTCGTATGTCCTTTTTGGTAGCGTGCTGCCAGAAACTGACTAAAGTGGTTGCTTTTTGGCTCTTTGTGGGGTTGTTTACTTTTATTTATGGGGTTCCCCCCCCCCCTCTGAATGAGACGATTATGAGCATATGGTCTTGACAAGCTTGAAAAAGGATATACAAGTCTGAAACATTGCCGTAACGGAAGAATCATCCTCCACTCTGGACAATTATTGAACTGCACACCGTGAATGAACTATTTATTTGAAACAAAGAAGCTGTTTTTAAGTGCCTGTAAAATAAGTCTGACCCAACTTATTCCTTGTATTACATTTTTAATAGGAAGCCTGTTAAAATACAATAACTCCCTGCTATTCTCTGTTTATTATAAATCCCAATAAAAATATTGAAAAAAAAAATACAATATTGCATTATATTGTATAAGGCAGAACCTATGGCACGCGTGCGAGAGGCGGCACGCATCGCTGTCGGACGCTCCCCTCAATAGTGAAAACAGGCAGGGGCCGCGGCTACCGTTCCGGCATTCACTCAGCAGCGCTGCTAGCTGCGCTGATCCTGGCGTACGCCGTGACGTCAGTGTGCAGCCGAGATCCACCTCCCACTTTCCCCGACGTCTCCTACTTGGTTCCATGAGAGCAGGGGGAGGAGGTGTCCGGCAGCACACTGAAGTCAGTGTGTATCTGTGATCAGCACTGCTGGAGGGTGCGTCGGGCAGAGGAGAAGCAGCGCTTCTACGAGGAGGAGGCGGTAAGTATGTGGGTCTTGGGGGGGAATGGGTGGGCCACTATAGGGTGTCACTATTACTACTGTCGGCCGCTGTTGGGTGTCACTGTGATACTGGGGGCCGCTGTGGGGTGTCACTGTGATACTGGGAGCCACTGTGGGGTGTCACTGTGATACTGGGAGCCACTGTGGGGTGTCACTGTGATACTGGGAGCCACTGTGGGGTGTCACTGTGATACTGGGAGCCACTGTGGGGTGTCACTGTGATACTGGGAGCCACTGTGGGGTGTCACTGTGATACTGGGAGCCACTGTGTGTGTGTGTGTGTGTGGGGGGGGGGGGTTGTCACTATTATACTGAGGGCCGCTGTGGGATGTCAGTGTTATCGCTGGGGCCGCTGTGGGGAGAGGTCACTATTATCACTGGGGGGTCACTATTATCACTGGGGGTGGGGGTCACTATTACCGCTGGGAGATGTTTCAAAATAGACAGGGTGCAGATTTTGACTGCTTTTTGAATGCGGAAATGCTGCAGCCTTTTCCGCTGAGGACTTTCTGCAGTATTTTCGCATCCAAAAAGCAGTCAAAATCTGCAAGCATTTCATTTTTACTGCACTATGAATGTAGCAAAAAACAATCCAAATGGAGCACTTGCATTTCCCCCTCCCCCATTTTCACCCTACTTAGAAGATTTAAAAAAATTCTAATACATTAGCCGGTAAGTTAAAGGGCACCACTGAGATATATAACTTGTCTTGCAAAAAAAACCAATGTATATATGTTACCCTTAAAGGTATGAGTGGGAATGCCAGAACTACAGAATGTGACCTGGACGCAGACGCATCATTGACCCCCTACTCATGAAGGGGTTAAGTCATATTTTGGTTTAAAATGTTTGTCTGCTTTTATGAAATAAAGCAGAACATGCTGTATATTGTTCACATCAAGTAGCAGTCTACAGCCTTCCTTTAGTCCCCCTTGGGTGTCCTCTGATCCCTATACATAGATATAGAATTTCACTTTAATTCCTTTCTTAATTTCAAAAGGCCTTCAGTTCTAGAGTTTTTCTTCAAAAAGTTTTCTGTTTGTTTTGCTTCTATGGAGATAAACTTGTGAGGCGAGATCCATATTCTGACATTTACTGGAGATTTATGGGATGGGCTAGATAGCGATCTACTAATGTATTCAATTTCATTTCTCATATAGACGTCTGGTTATGTGAGGACATTCCTACAATATGGCTCATAGGGCTCCTAGGAATATTACGAAAGAGAAAATGCAAAATGGCTGCAGAACAGTTAACGAGAATATAATTGTACGCAATGACGCGTGGCAGACTGGGACATTTGGGCTATAGAGGGTATCACCACTTTAAACGAGCAGCACAAAGTCAATAAGGTAAATTACTGAATTTAAAGACATGAATATAAATTCAAAAAGTAAAAAAAAAAAACCACTGACTTTTTTGGCATGTTTTCTGAAATGTAGATAGGAAATCCCTAACTCCACTATTTTATTTCTCGACAACTATTGCAGATCGTCTCACAATTGTTGCTCGCCTCAGTCAATGACTTTCTTACATATCACTATTCTGGGGCATATGCGTATCCAGTAAGCATAAGACAGTTAGCAGCACACTCTATTTTACCACAGAATTTGCGTGGTAAAACCCACAGCCCATACAGAATTAACATTGTGGGTCACACACCTTCATTGACATCAATGGAGGCCGTACACACGGATTTCACTGTAAAATAGAGCATGCTGCGATTTTTCTTACACTCGCTGAAAACAATTTTAGTACTGCCTCCCTGTCTCTCCATGTACATGATACAGGATCAGATAGTACTGCCTGCCTGTCTCTCCATGTACATAAGATAGGATCAGATAGTACTGCCTGCCTGTCTCTCCATGTACATAAGATAGGATCAGATAGTACTGCCTGCCTGTCTCTCCATGTACATGATATAAGATCAGATAGTACTGCCTGCCTGTCTCTCCATGTACATGATATAGGATCAGACAGTACTGCCTCCCTGTCTCTCTGTGTACATGATATAGGATCAGACAGTACTGCCTCCCTGTATCTCCATGTACATGATATAAGATCAGATAGTACTGCCTGCCTGTCTCTTCATGTACATGATATAGGATCAGATAGTACTGCCTCCCTGTCTCTCCATGTAGATGAAATAGGATCAGATAGTACTGCCTTCCTGTTTCTCCAGTAGGTATAAGATCAGATAGTACTGCCTCCCTGTCTCTCCGTGTACATGATATAGGATCAGACAGTACTACCTCCCTGTCTCTCCATTTACATGATATATCATTAGATAGTTAACTCAATGAGAGCAATATGTAGCAGCAGCACAACTCCCTCTTCTGTCCTGGCTCTAACTCACATTGATAGATATACCCAGCGATAAGCTTGTCTAGGCCAACGCTGGCTTTTAGGCCTCATGTCCACGGGGAAAATCAGGCCCGCTCCATGGAGAATCCGGAGCGGGTCCCTCCTGCCCCGCGGACATGAGCGCTGAAAATGAGAATAAATAAGAATTAACTCACCTCTCGCACGCTCCAGATCTTCTTTTCGCCGCGGCGCCATCTTCTCTGCGTCGCGGCCGGATCTTCTTTCTTCGGCCCGGCGGATGCGCAGGGTGACGTCGGTGGCGTGCCCCGCACATGCGCCGGCCCGAAGAAAAAAGATCCAGCCGCGACGGAGAGAAGATGGCGCCGCGGCGAAGGGAAGAACCGGAGCGGGTGAGTAAATTCCGATTTTTGTCTCCCGCGGATCTGGACGGCTTCCATAGGCTTAAAAAGAAGCCCGCGGGAGCCGTCCCCGCGGGAGACCCGCACGAAAATGGTCCATTTTTTTTAAAATCCCTTTTATTGACCATCCGCGGGTATTTATCTACCCGCGGGTGGTCAATGCATCCCTATGGGATGCGGATCCGCGGGCAGGAGAAGAGTTAAAATACGCTGCGGATTTTAATTCTTCTTTTGCCCGTGGACATGAGGCCTAAGTCTCTTATTGAAAAAATGAATGCTTCAATTTACTAATGGCAAAGTTTGGAACCAATGAATTAACCGGCTGCATAACTTTTCCTTATAAAGTCACAATAACATCTCGCGTTATCACAAACACTGCGGCTTATTTACTAATACTGTCTAAAAGTTGGACAGTGCAAACAGAGTAGACAGTCTTAAAATGTGCCAGATTTATCACTAAATGATAAATCTGTTGACTTTTATGACTGTCTACTCCAAATTTAGACTACCTAGTTTAGGCTACTTAGATAAGTTGGCTTAGTTTGCTCCAAAAATGTGCCAAAATTGTGGTGCAATCTGCAGCAATTTGGCACAATTTTGGGCGCAATTTATGCCACACCCTTTTTTCGGACAAGACAGAAGTGTCTAAAAGCACGCGATAAATGTGGCGCCGGCATGTAAGACCGTTTTTTGGTGTAAATTTGTGGCAGAAAAGTGCTGTATTTTGAATAGTTAATAAGTCCTATTGTGTCCCATATGGACGAGAATTCAATCAATAATTGCACGAATTCCACTATTTTGCATAAAGAATTTTAAGTTTCCAGCACTTGCTTGCAGACCCACCAGCAGAAACCATATATAGAGCACATATAGTACAGCTCCCCACAAATCTGTAGCCCTATGACTACCAACCGAAACTAATTTGACTTATTTTCCATAATTTTCTATTACCACATGGAATTCACAAGAAACAGGTTTTAAGAAAATTATCTTAAGCATTACAAGACTTACCATTTTTTGTTATCCATCCATACATATAGGACTGACTGCCAATCTTGTAAGAAGTCTTGCACACCTCTTGTAATCTGTAATGAAAAAAAGGTGTCTTATTGCCAGTGCCAGTAGAATTACATTGTGCTAACCAAGTTAAAAAAATCTAGAACTAAACAGGATAATTGCTGATACAGAAGAAAAACGTGAATTCTCCCCAAATCCCCAGTTAAATCTACATATGTTACATGCAGAGTTGCCAATGCTATACTGTGTGGCAAAGGATGAAATGTAGTGCCAATCCACACAAAATAGGCATCCATGTAATTACAAATTCTGCAGCATGTCTTCAAATCCAAGTAGTTTTTCGTTGCTTATTAGGTCACATCTGAAGGTTTCCTTTAAGCGGTTGTCCACATTTGACAATTACTTTTTGTTGGAGGAATTTCCCAAAACTAAGCTGACCACGTTTAGCTGTAATCAGTTGAGAAACCTGGCAGCAAAGGTTCGATTCCCCTGCATTACCACAACAGGAGAACTGCCAAAGGCTACTCATGTAATACAGGTTGCCACGGAAGTCCCTCTTTGCCACTGTGATGTGGATGCGATTATAAGGGGTAAACACTCTTCTGGGGCTCAATGTCCCACTTGTTTTAGGGTTTACTTTAAGTTCAGGGAGAATGTTTCTCCTTGTGGATAGCACCATAAGGCTGTAGGGAGACTTAATATAGTCCATGCAATGGTCCCTGGGAAAAAATCATGCAGATGAGTGATGGAACAAGCCTCCACAGCGCCACCTATTGGAATGATAGCTATCCTATAAGTTAATATCTAACTTATTAATAGGCCTTGCAACATGACTAGGGATATAAGCCAAGCAAGAATATCCATATACATACAGGTATATATTGCCAACATTTACCCCCACCCCGGATGGAGGAAAGTCTGAGTGTTTTGCTGGTGGAGAAAGTGAGTACCGGGAGTGAAGGAACCTGCAGATAACTTGGACTGTGGATTGTACAAATACCCCGTGAGCTCCACAAAATATAATTCTTGTAAGCTGTGATTTTTGCAACCGTTATTGACTTTACTGAAATATTTAAGCAAATGGACAAGATCGACTGTTCCCGGTTTTGTTCCAAATTATACTCTTCTGGTGTTGGACTATTTTATTCATCTGCAAGATCCATCCCTGGAGAAGAAACAGTGGCATCATGAGTGACAATTGGACTACAGGTAACCCCTGGTTACTATCCCTGTAATCTCCCCCAGCAGAACGTGGTTGGGTCCCGAGCTACCTTTAGGAAGGAGGCGGTAGAGCCCCGTGACAAGGTCTTTCTCTACCAGGCAGTCTCCTCAGCTCAGGGCCGGCTGCTTGGATGCTGCACTCACGTTGAGCCAGACAGAATCCTACTGTACACGGATGAGGGGCAAAAAAAAAAAATCACAAAACAGCTGTATATACAAGGATATTCCGGTTTGGCTTCACTGGACAGAAAATGGATACAAATCTGATTGGATTAGATTGCATCATCATAGTGTGAATAGACGATTAGTTTTATACACTCTATTAAGGCATGTAGGAAGGGCAACTCCCTCTTCTCTAGGTTAGCCCAGGAGAGCACTTAATTGTTCATGCATAATGCTACCCACCACTTTTTGGCTAGTAGTAGTGATGATACATTACTGTCGCAGCACACCAACTGCGAAACAATCTTCTTCCTTGCTGTTGTTATCCTTGTTATTATATCAGACAATTTAGGTAGCCCCCAGGTTTCGGATATGGAGTTGCCCTCATCAAGGCGATTGCTTTGCTTTTGGGCAGGGTTTTCCTGTATTAGTTGGGTACGGTGAGATTACCTTTTCCCCATTGGTTAGTTTCATTTTGTTAGTTTAGTTATCAGAGTTTTACACAGTGTATATAGCCATACTTTTGGACAACTACTATGTCTGATCTGGGCATTTGTGTTGGCACCAAACTCAGACGTAATAATTACAGAACATAACTCCAACCTCATATGGAAGACGTTACATTGGCAAGTATCCTTTTTATACATCATATTACATTTTAACAGTCAGACACAATTAGGGCAATTACTATACCTATAACAGTCTACAACTCCAACAACTTGAACTGCATAAGGATCTTCTCAAGACCATGCAAGAATACACCCTAAAAGGTTTAGTTTGATCTTGACATGTGACTCATCCCGTCAGAGTGCTGATGGTAAGGGGCTTTGTATAGTGAACAGCACAGGAGTATACATCCTTATGTATTCTTCAGCTATGATTGTAAAGACCGGTTTCTTAAAAGTCAGACAAATGAACATGGAGAAGGAGGGAAGGAAAGTAACCCCAAATTTACCTGTTAGACATATATATTATTAATGCAAGCAAAAATTTTATCTATAGCTTCCTGGGTAGGGAATTTGACTTTTTGGCTATGGTTGGTTCACTTTAAAGGGAATGTATCACCTATATATATATATATTTCATAAATACAACCAGATAGTAAAAAACATTCCATTTTTGTAATGTTTTTATTTTCTGATTGTAGTTTTTTAGATTCTATTGTCTGTACATAACTATGGAGGCAGCTCTTTCCCTGAACTGCAGTTAACAGCATTTAGAGACATGCCTTACAGCAGCCTCATGGGCCATAGACACAAAGGACAGGAGCAGAACCATTGATTCTATGGGGGTTTCTTGTGGGCATGCTCTGACACCTATGCAAGGGTCATTGTGAAGATTGAGGGGAAGGTGAGCTGTGACCATCAACTAATGTGTATGGTGAATTTTATGCTAATTAATTGGCATTACCTGTGGTAATTCTGCCTGGGATAATAATGAGATGACTGCTGAAAAGTTTTCCCCACTGGGAAGTGTCTGGTGCAGATTTTGATGTGGATCTTCACCAAAAGCCGTAGCACATAATATGCTTCAGAACTGCACCAAATGCACCAAGTGTGCACGCACCCTAAAGCGGACCTCACACGGGCGAGCGCGATATGGGGCCGTGAATCCCACCATATTGCGCTTCCCACCATGTGAAATCCCTATGGATGCGAGGTGTTTTCATGGGAAAACAGACTCGCATCACGTCAGGGATGTAGTGATCCTCCAGCAGGCTCTGAAAGATCGTGGAGTTTCTTCCATTGCTTTCAATGGGAGATCTTGCATTGCGCTGCATGCCCCAAGTATATAGTATGATGCTGTCGCTGGCCCTAAAGAAAACAATTGGCGCTGCAATGCAAAAACACACAGAAAGATAGAACATGCTGCAATTTGTTTCCTGCATAGCATCACATCGCGGTGCCATGCACTAAAACATCGCTCATGTGTTTGACCTCAATCGAAAAAAATGGGGTTCATATTTGAGCGAGATTCACAAATCTCACACGATTTTGGCCACCCGTCATTCACACGGCTGTATGCATTTTTACACTCTGCTGGTCACTCTGTAAAAATCTCATTAATGAAGAATAGCCACAAAGTAGTCCTGATCTTAATCAGCATTTTCTCGTCAATGCACACGAGCGTATCAGCGAAAAAAAATACACTGCAGCATGGAAATCCCTCGATCAGCAGAAATCCTCGGAATTACTATAATTGTTTAAATAGAGCCAGCTGTCTTCTTTTCCAAGCATTGGATGCAGATAAACTCCCTTCTCCTCCCTTTTTGTTCAGCTCTCATAGAAGTCTATGGGAGCCTCCAGTGTATCTCAGCAAAATATAAGGCAAGACCTATCTTTTCATGCACCATATAAAATCGGCGATGATGTTCTATTTTTAAAGGCGTGATTTAATTACGTGCCCGAAAATCACTGATGTGAATGAATGGATTGGAAGCCAATGCTTTAGATGGTCGCGATTTGTGCACGCAGCTACAATAGCTGCGTATATATACACGCTCGTGTGGATAAGGCCTAATGATGTGAGGTATTTGAACACTTTAACAACTATTTGATCATAAATAAAGGTTATTCATATAATATATAACATAAAATGTACAAAATAGGACAATATAGCAATAGTAGCAATAGAGCAATAAAGAAAAGCACCTTAGGCTAAAATATAGAGGAATAGTCGAGTCTTGTTTTCTGGCATCCTTAACATACATACAAGATAAGACACCAACCAATGAACACGACTCATCACTGATCTACAAGACTTTCCCAACGTCTCCACTATCCAGATGCAGCTTTTTTTCTCGTAAACCAAAGCCAAAAATCTTAGGTTTGAGGTGTTAAAAAATGCTAAGTAAAAACTTGTGCCAATTTCAGGCTACTTGTGCTTTAAACCTAATTATGAGCACTAATCCAATCAAATTAACTGCTATAAATTTGTCTGACAGGTTATAGTGCATCTATATAGTTACGTGCCGTAATGCATGGTTTGATCTACTCCACTTTCCACAGTGTGGGTGAATATGTGTTTCATAAATTCAAGTAAAGGCATAATTTAAAGGACACTTAAGGTCCATTTACAGTGAAAGATAATCACTCAAACAGTAAACGCTCAAAGTGCATAACTCTCAGCTAATTAGCTACTTAAGAGTTGTTGCAGGTGGAGCGGGATACCACCGTGATAGCTCTGAGAACAAAGAAGCTGTTTTGTATATGCAAACAGCTGCATTGTTCTTGGGGCTTTCGGCTGGTGTCCTGCTGAGAACTGCCAGCAGGATACCAGCTGAAAATCAGCATGCAGCACTGATAAGAGTCATCGGTGATTTCTAAATAATGCATGAACAGTGTATGATGGTAGCGCGTTTAGACACAATGGTTATCACTCAAAAGATGGCTTTTGAGCAAATTTTGAGCAATAATCGTTGTGTCTCAATAGGCCTAAACATCAGCACTAAAAGTAACTTACTAACCTGACTATTAATGGGGCCCTGCCAAGTCACAAGGGTCACATCAGCTGAGAAGTATTGAGCCCCATCGTTAGTTTTAAATGATTGAAGCCAGATACAGTTTATCCATTTTTAGTACACATTGGACTAACAACTATACATTTTTTAAATGTTGAGCTATTATCATGGTTTTTCTGGTGCTTTTTCATGACCAATGCAGGTTTATATTTTTTAAGCATTTTTATACAGTTAAATTTTGCCTTTTTGAAGTTGTTACTTTGAAATACTACTAAAAAATGCTTTTTTACATTCTAGGTAAAAGGCTTTTCTGGGACTAAGGTTTTGATGACTTATCAGGCTAGGTCATCAATATCACATCAGTGGGGGTCCACCGCTAGGAACTCCCTGCCAATCAGCTTATTAAAGAGGCTGCTGTGCTCGGGTTAGCGCCACAGCCTCTTCTAAGGTTAAAGGGGTTGTCTCATGAAATCAAGTGGGGTTATACACTTCTGTATGGCCATATTAATGCACTTTGTAATATACATCGTGCATTAATTATGAACCATACAGAAGTTATTCACTTACCTGCTCCGTTGCTAGTGTCCCCGTCGCCATGGATCCGTCTAAAATCGCCGTCTTCTGGCGATTTTAGACGCGCTTGCGCTGTGCGGTCTTCTGTGCGGTGAATGGGGCCGCTCGTGCCGGAGAGCTGGTCCTCGTAGCTCCGCCCCGTCACGTGTGCCTATTCCAGCCAATCAGGAGGCTGGAATCGGCAATGGACCGCACAGAGCCCACGGTGCACCATGGGAGAAGACCCGCGGTGCATCGTGGGTGAAGATCCCGGCGGCCATCTTGGTAAGGCAAGTAAGAAGTCGCCGCAGCGCGGGGATTCGGGTAAGTACTAAACTTTTTTTTTTTTTAAACACATGCATTGGGTTTGTCTCGCGCCGAACGGGGGGCCTATTGAACAAAAAATGTTTCGGCGTGAGACAACCCCTTTAAGTTCATTGGTCACATGCCCTAAGAGCAGCTCTGTCCCATTCAATTAAATAGAATTGAGATGTTAGCGTTTATGAAATGTACAGTGCTGTGATTGGTAGACAATGAAAATGCTACAACACCCAAGCACCGCTACCACTTCAAACGGCTGATCAGCCGGGATATTGATGACCAATCCTGAGAACAGGTCAGCAGTATCTTAGTCCCAAAAATCCTCTTTATGTTTTTGGTAATCACATTGAAAATCTAATTAAGGATAACACTGTTAGTGTGTGAGATCATTTCTGTTGATATATTTCTATATATTAAATGTCTATTCCAAGGAAATGGGTTCAGGGCTAGTCTCATAACAATAATCCATGTGGGGTGGGGAGGGGATTTAAATATACATAAACATACAATTGGTCAAAAGTTTTAGAACATATCAATTTTTCGAGTTATTTTTTATATTAACACAGTTCAAGTCCAACAAATAATGTGAAATGGTTCAAAGGTTAAAAAATATTATGAAATTTTAATCTGAAACACAACAATAGTCTGGGTTTATGATTTTCGCCAAACGGCTTTTTTTCTGGGAACACATCAAGGACAGAACAGCAAATTATGGTTTGAAATTGGATGCAAACTATTCCGACAGGTGTCTCACCTTTTGTAGATTACTTTCAAACCCACAAATTCTATATAACCAGTGTTTGAACAGACTCAACAGTTTGTGTGATCAGCGTCTCACAGCACAAACTCTTCAAACAAAGCTTAATGCAGCAAAAAGTAACTTTAGTGCATCACGCAGGGTTTTTGTATGCTATCAAGTAGGTGAAATGATGGTTCCGGAGTATGTGACACCAAAAGTCAATAAATGTAACAAAATATGCGACCAACAGTCAAACATGAAGGAGGAAGCGTGATGGTCTGGGGCTCTTTTGCTCATTCCAAAGTTGGTAACTTGTACAACGTGACTGGCATACCGGACAATAAGGGCCAACACAGCATTTTGATATGCCATGCAATATCTTCTGGTGTACTCCTATTTGATTAGCGGTTCATAGTACAGCAAGACTATGATCCAAAACACTGGCGTAACTATAGAGGATGCAGGGGATGCGGTTGCACCTGGGCCCAGGAGCCTTAGGGGGCCCATAAGGCCTCTCTTCTGCATATAGGGAGCCCAGTACTATGAATAACGCATTATAGTTGGGGGTTCTGTTACAGGTTGTGCATTGGGGCCCAGGAGCTTCAAGTTACGCCTCTGATCCAAAACATACTTTTAGGTTATGTCAGAACTACATAAGATGACAAGAAGAAGCCAGTAAGCTTCAAAGCATGGAAATGACCTGCACAGTCTCCAGAC
Source organism: Eleutherodactylus coqui (assembly GCF_035609145.1). NCBI lineage: Eukaryota > Metazoa > Chordata > Amphibia > Anura > Eleutherodactylidae > Eleutherodactylus > Eleutherodactylus coqui. Next base: position 84,598,762 of record NC_089837.1, on the reverse strand, counting down.
TTAAAGTCTGTATTCGCTTCTACAGGGACTGAATGTTTCTCGTGTGAACGAGCCAACGATACATTTGCCTGTCTAAACAGGCTGCACAAGTGCAAATGAGAATCAGCTTATCCAAAAGGACACTTAGTGTGCTGAATATTCACCTTGACCCAGATCTATCTGTCTATCTATATCACTTCTTCATTGCGGCTGCACTCCACAGAAACGCCATTTACCGTCGAAACCAGCCATAGTCATATGACCACTAGGACCAATTTGATTGTTCTGTATGTGAAAACAGAGAAGGCAGAAGAGGGGAAAAATTCCTTTCTGCAGAGTCTTAATATTCAGCTGCCCAGTCATTCGGGCAGACTGCTTAAAGGGGTTGTACCACAATTGTAAGTTATTCCCTAACCACAGGAGAGAGAATAGCCTCCTGATCACTGGGGGTCTCAAACCTGAGACCCCCGCCAATCTCAAGAACCAGGTTCAAGTGCCCGCTGTCCTCCTCATTGCGGGGTTACTCCACCAGCGACCTGCAGTGAAGAGGAGACTGAATGGAGCACTGGTTGAGCTAGCACCATTCACTTTCCATAGAACTATGGAAATACTCGAGCAGTACCCACTTGGGCATTTCCGTCAGATGCATTGAAACAAATGGACTGCTGACTGCGCATGTTTGGCCAGCACTCTCTTCATGTTGATGTCACTGCGATGGAAAAAAACACTCCTGCAGTGACACGGGAGTCCCATTTCACAGAATAGCAGTGAGGTCAGTACTTTGACCCCCACCGATTAACAAGTTATCCACTGTCCTGTAGATAGGGGATAACTTGCAATTGTGGTCCAACCCCTTTAAACCCAATGCAAGGAATATACAGTATATGCAAATTGGCAATGGCACAAAGGCCTTGCAGCACCACCTGCTGGAAGGTACCTTTCCTATATGTCTATGTCTGAGCTAACAGGCCATGCAGGCTATGACTAGGGATATAAGCCAAACCAGAATCTTCTCCATAAGGAAAATATACCCTTAATAGCCTGTACTAGTCAAAGTCTCCTCTTAGGGTGTTTTGACAAGTCTCCAATTTGCTGCAGATTTTTTTTCCAGATCTGCAGCAGATTTCACCCTTTCAATTAAATTAAACTTGAATGGGTGAAATCTGCAGCAAGTCAGTGATGTGTGAACGCCCCCTTCTCTGCTTATACTGCGCCATATTGAAATGAATGGAGTACACATCGCATAAGTGAATGTAGCTAATAAATTGTGTGGAGTAGTCCATTTTCAATTCTAGATTAGAGGATGACTTGTAGACAGTAGGATTCCATCCTTATATTCTCAACATTTTCTTGACCACTAGTTCTTACTTACGTGCTGGAATGGTGCAGTCCCTCGTGCTATTGTAGAGTCTTCGAAAGTGTTTATTGCAGTTCGGGCTTGTGAAAGAGAGTCGCCCTAGAATACAGGAGGAAATAAAGAGTAAGTGGCAATAATAACTCCTCTTGTATTACCAGAACAGAATGCTCAGCCCCGGACACTTTATGCAAAGTAAACATTTGTTTGGAGCGTTGCTTTAAACCACTCGGTATGATTATCCTCCAATATATGAGGGAGCTGTAATTTATGAAAATGGTTTATTATTTGTATTGCTAAAATAGCTCCCATTTGCACATGGAACTGAACATTAGGCGGCTCATACATATAATCGTTGTGCCATGGTAATTGCAGCACTACCAGAATCATGCAGGATGTCCCCTCTATTTTCCAATATTAGAGAGCCACTAGCAAAGAGTAGTTCTCATTCCGGTGGACGTGGCCAAGCCAAGTATTTCATGGTAGAACATTTAGCTCCTCATATCGGAGTCTTTGTTGACTTCTGGCATCGTCTTGATGAGTCAACCACTTTAAACAAATGCAGAACTATTCTGTCTAAGAGGAGGATAAGTAACTATTTAGACAATATAAGTACAGCTAGTTCCCTGCTTGCAAATGTTCGAGTTGCGAACTTCACTAGATACGAACAAAATTGTCCTGTAGTATGATGTAATGCTATAGCATGGCTTGATAGACAGTCTGCAATGGCAGCCCTGTGGCCTTTCAGAAGGCCCCCGGCTGCTGTGGCAACTGCATGGCAATCCGCAATCTTATCGCAGGTTGCAGTGTGGGACCCCTAAACATCGGGAGCTGGCTGTTTCTTAAAGCCAACACCTGCCTGCAACAGCTCCGATAAGCCACACTACTCATCAAAGCTGTAGCTATTTCGGGCAGTTGTCTGCTAAGAAATAGCCGACACCCTTGTTGTGTGGAGCGAGATCAACTTGCGATCTACCTCCATACAAACATTTGTTCGGACATATGAACAAATAGACTCACGAACAGCTTCCTTCTTTAAAGAACAAGTACAATGCTCCTCCTGGTTCCTTGCAAGAGCCACCCAACGTACCTGTTAAATGCTTTAAAAACTTCTCTTTCATCCGAAGGTCTCTTGGAACTATTTCTGCAGGAACATAAAGACAACGCACATAAGATTTACTGAGAAGAGCACAATTGTTCTACAGAGGGTTCAATGTACATGTGAAGACGTGACCTCCTGATTGACAAATCAAAGTGGTGGAGAGTAGATTGTGCCAAAGTACATAAGACGTTGAAATCCTGGCTTCCAGACTGCTAAGCTGGCCTGTGCCGTCATGATCCATTTAAATACAATCCTTTCACGACGTGCTTACTACACCCTCTTGTAACTGCTGCCGGCTAAGCGCAATGATGAAAGAGTCAGCACGATGGTACAAAACAGAAGTCATACTGTGCCTGGCATTATATATAGTTTTTGTTTTACCGTCTTAACTTAAAAACTATAACTCATGGCCGTTATGACCGAGGAACACACTGGAAGCATTTTATTCAAAACAGGAAAAAGGAAGACCCGTAAAAGGTCTCATATACATTAGGGAAAAGTCCCTGGACTGCCGATTTCGGCAGGACCGGACAACTATCACATGTTTATGGCGCTTCCAAACTCGCACCTGACAGATGAAGTTAGGGTAAAGGACTTCAATGTGTAGTGGCCCGAAGTTGTAGTGTTAGTGAATGTGAATGACCATTGTCAGTAAATCGTGTGTGTGCCCCTTTAACTGAGTGAGTGACATTGGTTGTATGTAGAGTTGTTGGGTAGAGATAAGGCGGTGGAGCTTAGGAGGAAAGATAGTAGAGAATTAAGAGAATGTAGTCGGAGGAGGTGGATGTCCGAGCGTGAGGCTGAGGCTTTGAGCAATGCTATCACAAAAAGAGGAAATGTAATTTAAGGAGCCAGAGAAAAGAGAAGCTTGAATGAATGCTTGTATTGTGTCAGGAGTTCAAGCCCCACGGCCGATTTATCAGATAACTGGGGCTAAGGACATCTGGAGTTCAGAGGGAAAAGTGTCTCATAGTAAGCGTGTGAAGATGAAAGTGTGACAAAGGAATGAAAGCTTGTAAAGGAAAGGTTATATCTAAGAAGTGTACTACGCAAGTGTTTTGTTAGAGAACCAAAGCTGGAAAAGTGTTTTCTTGAAACTTCAATATTGGACTGTGGACTTATTTTGCACCGTGTGAATAGCGACCTCGAAGAGGTGCTGGCGTCACGTGACATTTAGTTTTAAAGTCAGGAACATCATAAGCCTGGATGCTCTGTTTATGTTCACTGGACGCATGACCGAGTTAGGCCATACTGCCGCCACCATCGGGAGAGATCAAAGGGCCATCCGTGACCGCCATCCTAGTTTCCCTGTGGCCTCCCCCTCGATGGTGGACCTTCTGATTGGGCCGGCGCATGAACATCCCATCCTTTTGCTCCAATTGAGGATAAGTCACCACTAGAGCTGTATGGCAGCGGCTTTCCCCACTTTACCTACTGAAAACACATGCATAGTTGCAGATATTGAAGGCTTATAGGGAATGTGTCTTCAGAAATTGACCTATTTTATAAATCCCATTTTTCTTGTGTTAAACATATTTTTCTAATATTTTTGGTGATTTTTTTAGAAATTTTCAATCATGGTCTATATTTTAGGAAGAAAATCCTAAAATCCTGTATTTTTTTCACACTGTCCAAAGAGCCTAATAATAGGCTGATGCTTCCTGTACTGTAGAAAAAGCTTTGCAGCAGTCATCTGACTAACATCACAGGCAGGATTACACTGAAAAATAACATCTATATGTAAATAACACAAGATCCACCATTCATAATAGGTGATCAGCTGTGACCATCTACTCCACCTCCCTGCAAATTGTTCTCTGCACAGGTCACAGAACATGTCTAGAACAGTATCCCATACAAGACAATGGGTACCCTCTTGTCCATTGTGTGAATGACCCATAAAGCTGCTGTTAAATTTAGCTCAGGCAAGATGGCCACCCCATAGACAAAATAAAAAAAAGCATGTCTACTGTCAGAAAATAAAAACAGATTAAAAAAAAAAAAAGGAAAATATTTCCATATCTGGTTTATTACAAAAAAAATGTTGATATAGTCCACCTGTAACAATTGTCAAACCAACAATTGTTTGTCCAACTGCTGTTGCCCTCAGCTCCCTATACACATGAGCAATCGGCTCCGCCAAGCTTTTTCGTGTTCAGGGAGTTAAGCTTCTGTCCTTTAAAATCATCTTGAAGGAAAGCTGAGCTGTCCAATACGCACTAGAGAGTAATTATTGGAGGGTTTAGACAACTAAACTGTAATGTGTACGAGGGCCTTTAGAATATAGAAATTTGAGTATAACTAACCAACCAACAACTGGCCAACCATTCAACAACAAACAAGTCAACCAACCAGTAACCAACTACCAACTAATCAACCAGGCAACCAACCAATTTTCTCATTTTACTATATTGGGTGTTAAGGTATTGTATTGCAACCTAGATTGAAACCAAACCCCATTAACATAATTAAACTTGGGTTATGACACCAGACAGATACAATCCATTGACATGAGTGGCACCGTTTCTGGAAAAAGTCAAGCCTATTTTTATAAACTCAGACATTTAGGTGTCATATGTGCTACAGATTTGTAAGCTGCAAACCTGAAAGGTATTACAGTAACAGAGTGGATGAGAAATACCCAAGTGGTGCAGGTTTTAAATCCACAGCATGTCAATTTACACTGTATATTTTCATTATATTTTTAAGCTCTTCAAATAAGCATGGTGAAAACTGCAGTTAATTCACAGCGAAACTGCATGTAAGACGAGAATTTTGCTCTGAATTCATCATGGATTTCCCGTTATGTCCTGTGTGGACGTACTCCTAAAGAGTTGACCAGGTTGGAAAAAATTCCTACTTAGATCTGCATTCAAGTGATAGATTATCATTGAATAGGACACATGAGCAAGAACCAAAAGTAGTATTTATTTATATGTGTTAACACTTATTTGGGCTCCTTTGGCCCTAGTGGCATTGATTACTGTCCGTGGCACACAATGTCTGATACACTTCTGGTATTTAACTCCATTCATCTTGCAAACTTCTGTCGAGTTCTCTCAAAGAAGATGGACACTTCATATTTCCTGATCCAATATTCCAGTTTGTCTTAAAGATGTTCTGTAGGGTTCAGGTCGAGACTCTGTGCAGCCAGTCCAATAGTGGAGCATCCATAGCCTCAAACCAGCGCAAAACAGTGTTGGGTTTGTGACAAGGCACGTTGTCTTGTTGGAAGTATGGCTGGCCATTCCCGGAGTATTGTCACATTGTTGGCAGCACGTTATTGTCTAGAATGTCAGGGTACACCTCCATGTTCATGGTTCTTGCCACTACAACCAATGGACCAAGAGAATGCCACGTAAAACATTCCCAGACCATAACAGAACCTCCACCGTACTTAACTGTTGGCACAACACACTAAGGCAGAAGGCGTTCCCAAGGATCTTCTACACTCAGGTACCTTCATCTGATTTGAAGATTGAGTATCACAATTCCTCACTCCACAGAACGTTCTTCCACTACTCATCTGTCCAATGATGTCCCTCCTTACACCATTGTAGACGGGCCAACGAATTATGCAGCGGCATAACCCATATAGCCAATAGTGTGCAGTTCCTCTCACAATCTATGGCCGACACCTCCAATGGTCAACATCTTATGTAGCATGGTTTAGGACAGGTGGTATGCTAATAAGACACAATCCATTCTCCTGACAGGGGGGGGTGGTCCTAATATTTTTGGTAGGATAGCGTATTTATAACGAGTTGGCTAATGAGCATTGTAAAAACTGCAAGACATTGTAGGCAAGTCATTACCCATGAATGCTAAATTGAATTCAGTTCAAGAATAATTACTATTAAGTAGCTGAATAATTGGTTCAAATATTAGCAAGTAATTGTCACACATTTCGTTTGCTACTTCACCAGCGCTCGCGGTTTCCTGACAATTGCCAGGTGGAACCTGTGAGCCCAGGTGCTGCTTGGCCATTAATGCTGTTTCAGCTTGTTAGTAGCGGCCTCATAGTTTATGCTAGAAATTGTCAGGAAAACGCAAGCGCTAATGGCAGCCCCTAGTACTCGTGTAATAGCGCCCTTACTGAGGTAAACGAGCCGCAGTAAAGAAGGTATTTTATAAACAGAGCAAAAAGTCAGTGTAATGAATAAGTATAATTATCTGTAATTAATCAAAAGAAAACAAAAGAGAAGATAAAACACTACACATTACAGCTATATACAGTATATACTAAGGACACTCACAGTTTTGAACGCCGCAGTAGACACGGTAAAACGCTCTTATTGTTTTCAATGGGGCCTCGCAGAGATGCACTTGAACGTAGTATTTTCTAGCGCTGTCTGCTCTATTTTGCTGCGATTAACGCAACTCATCACCCATCAAAATTTCTCAGTTGCAGAAAATCAGCAACATACCATAAACTGTCAAAAAATCCTTTCCCCATTTTTCCAATAAAGAATGTAAACAATATAGAAAAAAAAAATTTGTAAAAGTCTGAACTATTAAAACATTCCACTATTTGTCCTGTGTAGTTAACACTGTGGAAAAAAAATTGAACTATCAAAAAGTTTGTACTTTAACGAATGTGGTACCAATGAAAACATCAACTCATCCCTCAGAAAAGAAGCCCTCACACAACTCCATCAACTGAAATAAACTAGATTGACCCAATATTTGCTACGCGAACATAAAATGTTTGGAAAAATGGTTGTGAATGTTTTAAGAACTGTCGAGCCGAGGATTCAGCTTGTTGTCCACGGCTCGGTCTTCCACGTTTTGGGGACATGGCAACAGTCATACTGGTAAGCACTTGATATGAACTTTGCTTGGCAAGGCCTGACTCCCCCTAGCGGGGCTGTTGGCTGAAGCACATCAGCGCCGCTAGACTTAACATAGGAACTTTGACCTTGTCTGACAGATCACTTAATGTCTCAAACTCAAATTTTATGATTTTACAGCGGTGGTGAGCATGTCACAAATCTAATGACACCAAAATCATCCACCAAAGGTCACATAAAGGGGTCAAAGTGTGGTGCAAGAAAAAGCCTGTAGGCTTTTCATATTAGATTAGTAAATAAGATGTCTTGAGTTTTAGGACATAACAGAAGATTTTTCAAAAAGTGTTTTTTTTTTGTTTTTTTTAAACATACAAAAAGGTAATATAATATTGGTATCATCTTAATTGCACTGCCCCTTGGAATTTTTAGCACTCAGCAAATTAGGGGACGTACTGTAGATTTGTATTACTGTGCTACCTTTACTGTTATTAGGGTTCCCACCTATGTCATCAAAAAATACCGACCAAGGTAAGGGGGGGGCATGATTTAGGGGTGTGGTTAGGGGCATGGCTTATTACAATATATGTTTTTACTTCCATTATTACAGTGGCCCCAAAAGTAATAGCGCCCCCTTTATTGGCTTTAGTTGTAGTAGGGTGACCTTGTTGGTGATCTTCCCACCCCTGAACCTCCGGCTGGATAGTAAACAATCATCAAGCACTGTATCTCACTGTCAAATTCTGGTCGGGATATGATGTCACTGCAGTGCTCTGATCTTCACTCCTCCCACCAGTATTGTGCAGGAATGCAGATGCCGGGAGGGGGTGAGGATCTTCTCTAAGCACTAAAGAAGCATCCTGTCCCGACCGGACAATACGGTTGCTGTCCGGCTAGAGGCACCGGCCGCTAGAGGAAATTACCAGCTGGGACGGTTTGGTGGCAACCCTAAATAATATCCACGTTGATAGGACTTTGTTTAGCATGCACTGATTTTGCGTGCGCAAACACGCTCATGTGAAGAAGCCCTAAGGCTGTATTCACACAGCCTAGAGAAAGTGTCACATGAGATTCCCAAGTACAAATCGCATCATGCAACACACATAGGTCAGAAACGCTATTTTTTCTCCTTAGGGAGAGCATCTAGACGGTGAGTGAGGAGGCTGAAAAGCTGTTCATGCTCCTCTGGGTAATATGCAAATAAGGGAGGCAGCATTCCTTCAAGCCAAGGTCGGACTCTTTATACAAGCCTTGTAACAATGACCAGGAATTAAAAGCAAAGCCAGACTCCATGTACATACAGCTGTTTCAGGGTATTTACCCTTCATCAGTGTGCAGTAGGAGTCTGGCTTTGCTGGTGAAAGGCACACAGAGACTCACACGAAAATAGGACATGCAGCAATTTTTCAAACTTGACCTTCCCTGCCAACCAATCAGCAGACGTCAGTAAGCTGTTTTATGGCAGCTTGTGTCCCAGTAATCAGCAGTAGGGATTTGCAGTAGTTTGCATTATACATGTGCCTCTATGCAAGGGATTCAAACACACTGATAAAGCCTGTGTCTATAAGGTCTCCATCACACAGGCATATGCGCAAATGCACACGCTTCAGCACAATGTATTTGCACTTTGAACGTGGTTCATTTTCACACATATTGGCGCATTGTAATGTGCTTTTTGAGTATGCAGGCATGTTCATTTGCACGCAGGAGACATGCACACCCTGATTTAAATGGCTATTTAGCCTATTGAGGTGCAGATGTGTGCTTTCTTTTACAGAGTTGCACAGTATATGGCACATGTATTGAGCGTGCATTTGTGCTCCTCCAATAGACTTCCAATGGGGACTTTTGGTGTGCAACCGTACAAGAAAATAGAACAGGCGCGATTTTTTTTTTTTTTGCATGCTTGAAAACAGCAAATGTTTACGAACCCATTGATATCAATGGGTTCTATTCTTTGCGTATTACACGTCCAAATATGCCTGTGTGAAGGGGCCCTAATACTGTATAGTGCAACCACAGCTTATTCATTTTATATTACAACTCAAACACATTTGTACCAAGTTATTCTGCAGACAGCTTTGATCATCTTGTAAATGAGCAATATCCCAATTACCTTGGCTACATAAGAGATGTAACGTACAAGATGCAAGCTATAGACACAAGCTGAAGCATGCAGTGCGTATCCTCTATCCAGGTAGACACTGCCTCAAGGCCTGGCTTACACAACACATGGACAATGCCTGCTGTGTGATCTGCCATTGCCTTACGTCAATCTTATCACATGTAACCTATGCCGTGTATCTCCCAAAATGACAGATACAGAATTGTTTAAGACACTTTAGGAGCGAAAGACTTTTTAAAAAATAGATTTACTCCCTCCAAGTATACTTCCAAGAAAGGTCCTCCATGGACATAATGTGACTTTGTATGTATCGCTCCTCAAGATGTACTCTAGTCTTCTTCATACAGAATATCCACAAATTTATATACACTTCACTAGTGTTTATTTATGACCTTTTTAAAATCCGTTTTGAATTATGATGGCAATGTGTAGTATTATGTTGTCTGAAGAGGTCAGTAGTCGCACGATTGCTAGAGCCACCATGTGGCCTTCAGGAGAACCAAAGAACATGGTGGAGGCGTGTTTGAGTTTCAAGCAAGACAAAACCATTTTGAAGTAGTATTGGTGTGCAACCCAACCACCAACACGCCCAACAATCACATGCAATCGTGGTAAGTTAGAAACCTATGGCACCGCGTGTGATGTACACGAGCAAAGATCTGGGAGGCCTCACACAGCAACAAGTCCTACTTCCGCAGATATGGTGTCGGAACAGTTTACACGCTTTGGTGTGAACTGTCATCCTGGGGTTTAATAGGATCCTTCTTCTTTGAGGACACAGTCCCTCACCCAATAAACATCTACAGGCTTCATACATCCATTCATGCGCTCTATGCGGATGAGCAATGTCACTTCCAGAAAGATGGCACTCTACCACCAAGCCGTGAGAGCCTCTCTCAGTGACATTCTGCCAAGATGTTGACTAGGATGAAGAGGTTGAATTCCTTCCTTGGCCAGGTTCATACGAGCGTCTGATTAAAGCGTATTACGAGTGTGATACGTGGTAATTCGCAGGCAATCAAATACATTGCCATAAGCAGTTCCGCTCACATTTGCATGTAGGAATTCCGTAATGCGAGAGCGGCCAAAAAAGAACACAGCGTGTTCTATTTTGTGGCATATTACATGTGAGAGAGCCCATTATTCACTATGGGTGCATAATCAACGCCGTCCATAATAAATTACATGGCGTGTATACGCGCCATTGCGAAGCGACAGTGCAGGAAATGTAAAAAAAACAAAAACAAAAAAAACAGGTGGACTGCGCCTGACAGCACGTTTGTGAAATACGCTGTCATGAGCAGTACAATGTTACTGCCGTATGCGGTGAAAGGCCAGGTCACCGGCGGCTCCACAGTGGCAAAGCACACCGTGACTCACGCAGCGTTTTACGCTTACCACTGTGTGAGCCCAGCCTCTGGGGAACGCTAAAGGATGGGGCATACCTTACAAAGCCAGCTACACCACCTGGTAAGAAACTGAGACGTCATGCAGAACAATCCCTAAGGACACCAAGCAATGTGGTTCCTGCAGTAGTTCGCTGAAATCAGAAGTGTGATTGCAGAATTCAAACGTGACTAATTACAACTATCCATTGATGTCTATATGAAGCTAGTAATAGAGCTTGAATGCAGATGTTTTTCATGTTGAAGTGTCTATACCTTTTTTGGGACACTCTGTACATATCTGTGATGAGTTATGTGAACTATAAAGGAAACAGTTCCTGACAAATCAAGCTCTGCTACATCTGCACCATAAAAACCAATACAAAAACTAGCAATAGTAAATTATTCTTCTTTAATGCAAAATTACTACTTCACTATACAATATAATGAATTCCTGTGCTCCAATCATTCATCATCACAGCCACTCGAAAAAAAGTTCTAATACAAGTATTTGCTAATGTAGCGAAGCTGAGTTTGTTATTGGGTATGTGTTTCAGTATTTCAATTGCAAGTAAAGAAGTAAAATAAATACATAAATAGATACATAATATAATAACAGTACTGAGCAAAAGTTTTAGGCAGGTGTGGAAAAAATGCTGCAAAGTAACAATTGGCTCCAAATTAGCAGTAGGAAAACAACCCCAAACATACAGTCAATGTCATTAAGAACTATCTTCAGTGTAAAGAAGAACAGAGGGTCCTGGAAGTGATTATATAGCCCCCGCAAAACCCTGATCATCAACTTAGTCTAGGATTACATAAAGAGACAGAAGGATTTGAGCAAGCTACATCCACAGAAGATCTGTGCTTACCTCTCCAAGATCTTTGGAACAACCTGTGTGCAAGTGTTTCTAGAAGGGTGATCATCACACCAAATATTGATGTGATTTACATTTATTTTTCCTTCATTCACTTTCCCTTTTTTAATTGCCAAAAATAAACTATTATTAACCCTTCTATTTCTGAAAGTATTCTAACTTCACAGCATTTTCCCCACACCTGCCTAACACTTCTACACAGTACTGTACAAGGGAAAAAAAAGAAATCGAAATGCACCAAGCAAAAAAACTCTTCCTGAATAAAGTTCTTACCTACTTTCTGCTCCTGGTAAGCCCCGTATTCGATATCCTCCTTGTCCTCTTGGTAATAGTCTTGCTTTGAAGGATTCTCCACCTTGTTATCTTCTATGTTATTATACCTTTTAAAGTCTTTGATGATTTGCATGATAAAATTCAGCAGGTTCTTGTCCGTCAGGTTGCTAGAATCAGTCCTGCCTTTGCAGTATCCAGGGGAAAGCAACAGAAGTATAATAACCAGCAGTGCAGAGCCCATAATATCCCTCATATCTCATCCAGTGAAGCTTCTTGGGGGTAGAAGGAAAAAAGAATAAAAAAGTGTACATATAGCATTATTATAAAGCTGCAGCTCAGTGTAGTCATACTTTCATTGCTTAGCTGCCAGTCTAGTGTAGAGTCAGAGGGCAGAACCACAGACTGGCAACACACACATTGCATTCACACTGAATACACACTACACTTCTATGCAAGGCTACAGCAAGCAACAGAGCAAACAGAAGTACTGTAAAAGTGAGAGAAGACACCTGCATAGGGTTACCTGGTCGGCAGCTGCTTCTGATCCCTTGTGCCCTCTTGGCTTGGTGTAGATGTTCTATCAGCCTCCTGCAGATAAGGAGGAAGTTTGCAGCTACCCTGGAGCTCTGTTTAATCTCTATGCACCATGCTAGTTACTCTGATGACTCTTATATAGAGTTTAGCTTGTCCATTAGGTGGCTAGAGCTTCCAATATTGAATTGAATGTGGGAGGAAAAGTCAACTTGGAAGAGTGAGTGGTGCAGGCAGGTTCCCCCTGATCTTCAGCTGGGCAGGCAGCTCCCTCACTTCTTATCCTCTCTCATAGCAGACGTAGGAGCTGTCCCTTGTGGCTCATCTCATACACCAGCCTTTAATTAGCAATCCCCAGGAAAATCCATTGCTGTATTCCCGATCACCACACCTCATATGCAGGAGGCAAATCTACTCAGAAGTCTCATTTTACACCAGCCTTACCAGCAAGCAACAACTTTTCTGCAAGGAGAAAATTACAGGAAGCCATTAAAGGGGCCATCCTATAATTCACACATCTTCTCCACATCCTTAATCTTCATTCCTGGAGATGCATTAGCTTAATGCTGCTGGGTTATTAACTGCAGGGATGAGCTGGAAGCTGCCCTGAGCTCATGTGCCACACTATAAAGGTGGCAGTGGTACATAGTCCTAAATTCCCCCTGACAGGGCTATAAGGGAAGGATGCAGAAATCTGAGCTGCTTGAACTTTTCTATTTGCTTTTTAATCTGTGTGTTTACCACTCCCAGCCAAAGAGTAAATATGACATAAGGTGGTGGTTTGTCTGGATTTCAAGACAAAAAAGGAAAAAAAATCAGAGGAGTAATGAGAGTAAAACTTAAAGGGGACACTTTGTAATTCTTCACATTACTTAGATGCAACAGTTAAAAGAGTCATTAAACACTGACAATGGCATTACTGCAGATATTGCTTGCTTTCTCCTTTGAGGACACACAGTGGTGACAATTGGTATTGCAGGCATATTCCCAATTGTGTGTTTTTTCACGGCAGCATAGACTAAAAATGAACAGGGATCCTGCCAAGTTTGTACATTTTCAACCAATTCAAATTTACTTATATTATTTCTTACTAATCCTAAAAATATGTAAATTTAAACTTGTCCCAGGGCTGTTGGTAAAAGTTTCTTTGTCCGCAGAACCAGATTTTATGGTTGTATTTAAGTAGAATTAGGTTGTAGTAGCATTTTATGGTTCATGTATTTGGACACCCTGATCAATAGAATGGATCATGTTTTATTATACCATGTCATGTGTCCTGCAGGACTTCAGAGGGGCAGTGGCAGGTTGCCTTCCGGACAATATTTATCTTTTACCATACATATTAACCCCTTAGCGACCACGGACATAAGGTTACGTTCTGCAACATCGGGTTATGTATGAAGGGAGATCCCGTGGTGAACTCCCTCCATACAACGCGGGCGCCGGCTGTATCCTACAGCTGACACCAGGCGGTAACAGCTCCGATAAGCCGTTCGGCTCATCAGAACTGTTAACCCTTTACATGCTGCCATCAATTCTGATAGTGGCATTTCAATCCCCCAGCCAATGATCCAGGCTCCCGCATGGCCCCTCGGCGATTAGATCGCAGGAAGCCATTTTGGTATCATGGCAGCCCAGGGCCTTCTGAAAGGCTCCAGGGCTAACATGGCTGAATGCCTATTATGCCATGCTCATGCGGTGGGGCTTGGTAGAATGCCTGCCTGATCACAGTATGATGTCACTATAGCATACAAGGAGCCGGCCCACAGCCGAGCTATAGCATTACATCATTCTGCAGGAGCAATCAAAGCACCGCAAGTTGTTGTCCTCTCTGGGGACTAAAAAAAAAAAAAGTTAAAATAAGATTAATAAAGTTTTACTAAGTATTTAAAAAAACTAATAAAAGTTAAAAAAATAAAACTTTTGCCATATTTATAATAAAAGATAATCTAAATAATGAAACAAAAATACATATTTGGTATAGGCTGCATGTATAAAATTGTGATCTATCAAAGTAATGCATTATTTTATTTTTTTTAAAAAGAACGCCAGAAATGCGCCTTTTTTTTGGTCACCCCGGCTCCAAGAAAAAATGTCATAAAAAGTGATCAAAAAGTCATATGTACTCCAGAATGATATTAGTGGAAACCATAGGAAATCCTGCACAAAATGAGATGTTGCACAACTATGTCAATAAAAAAATGAAAGTTATAGCTGTCAGAAGACGACAGCAGAAAATAATAAAATATATATATATACGTATATCTTTGAAAAATAATAAAAATAGTACAGCAAAAAAAAACTACATGTTTGGTATTGTAGTAATCACACTGACCCATAGAATAAAGTTATCATATCATTTTTGTTGCAGTTTGTGCGCCGTAGAAACAAGACACACCCAAAGATGGCGGAATTTAGTTTTTTTCATTTCACTCCACTAAGAATTTTTTTAAAGTTTTTTAGTACATCATATGGTACATTATATAATACCATTGAAAAATACAACTCGTCCTGCGAAAAAACAGCCCTCAGACATCTACATCGCTGAATGAATAAAAGAGTTATGATTTTTTAAAAGGGGGGAGGAAAAACAAAAATGGGGAAAAAAAAGAAGATGGTCCTTATACTCGAATCAATAAGTTTTCCCAGTTTTTTGTGGTGAAACTTATTGTCTCGGCTTATATTCGGGTCGGCTAATGCTCGAGTATATACGGTATTTATTACTACTGGGGCCATTAGGGGGACAATATTGGGGGCACTATTACTCGGTCTGCAGCGTCTGAGGAGTAGGCCCACGGCCGAGGAGACAGCAGGGTAGAGTTGGGCCTTGTCATAGGGCTTTGCCATCTTCTCCCCAGATGGTAGCACAGGACCCATGCAAGGTACTGCTGGGGAAACTTTCACGGGGGTAACCCAATATGTGGTTTACCTTAAACAGTCCTGTCACTCGTGATGCCACCGTTCCTTCCTCCTCGGTGAATCCGGACGATTAAATAAGTGGTCCACACACGGAAACGTTTAAGGAGAAAAGCTGAGAATGGTCTGTAGTGCTTGTTTACTTGAACAATAACTGTACAGTCCAACAGAACTACAAATGTATGCCAGCAGGAAAATAGTGCAAACACAAAGTCATGTTACAGGCAGGAAATCACAGAATGTCAGAAGAATCCACAGTCCTAGTTATCTGCAGGGTTCTGCTCCTGGTACAAACTCCTTCACTCTCGGCAGCTCTCTACCAGTCAGCACTCCTATTTGGCAGACAGGCACTCCATGTTGCATGGCACTTCCACTCTCTCTCTTCTTCTCAGTGGTTCAGGATACCACTGGCATCTCCTGGGTAAAGCAGGCCCAGGGAAGGCTGGGGTTACCTTTCAGCCTCTTCCATTCTGGCCCACACAGAACTGAAGGTGTCTGTGTGGTTCACTTGCAGGTCCTCAAACATTTCTCACTCTTGCAAGATCAGAACAGAACTCCCAACAAGAACCCCTGCAGAACACTTTGGGATCACATATATATAGCACGATCATGTGACACACAACAAGATACATTTTCCAGACATCTCACATACTGTACCAGTTAACCCATTCTGTGCTGCAGCTATGCGATACACATCATATTCATACAACATAAAAGACACTGACAACACATAGACACGAAACAAAAAATTCTTACATTTTGGAGGGTCCCCGATAACTACAGGTCTCTTTAAACCAGTCTCAGTAGTTGGGTATCTTGTGTATTGGTGCTTTCAATGCCTGTAAAGTGAGTGTTTTTTTGGGGGGCAGGTGGTGATTCACACTTTGCGACAGGCAACATAAAGGCTCAGGGCGTCCGTGCCTGAGGGGGCTCAAAAGCCTCTCTGCCACATAAGGAGTCACTAATATTATAAAAAGCACATGGGAGGTGGGGGCCCTGTTAGAGATTTTGCATTGAGACCTAGGAATTTCAAGTAATGTAGTAACATAGCATAGCATAGTGGTGTAGACCAGTTGCATGACACACAAATTATATGACAGGTTCCCTAAGATTGGTGTACAATGTAATACACGGTCGGCCACAGAAAACTACCCCGGCGCCACACTGTCTGAGTCTATGAGAAGGGACCTCAGATGTCTGTCATACAACTGCTCCAATAACAAGTAAAGGGGGTATTCCGAGCACAGGCTAATATTTAATAATCTCATGTACATCTTCACAATAAGTCATTTTGTAATAGCTTCCCTGTACCCAATTTATCTGCTTTCTTCATTATCTATCTATATTACGTGACCCTCCCCCTGAAAAATATCTCCACTTCCTCTGACATGTTGTCCACATTTGCTACTTCCTCCCCTGTCTATAGCCTCCAGTATCCCGAGAGCAGTGCATGATGAGAGGACAGGAGCGGAAGCACTGCACTGTATAGCCCATGTGCAGTTCAGTTCCAGAAGTTTCCGTTTCTCTGCTTCAGAAGGATTTCTCTGGCACTCTGAACTGCAGAGAAGGAGGTTGGTGCTGGTAAGTTGTAGGACCTGTGAGGTGTAGGCGGAGCTACAGAGCTGGCCAGTAGACAAGCTCTATGCATGCTGGAAGTTGTAGCTAACAGTCTGCTGCTATGTTTACTGACGATGGAGAAAAGGGTCCAGAGCAGCAGATAAAAGCTACAGGTTGCCACTACTTTGATGTACCTCCTAGATTTCAGCATTTTCAGAATTTCTATTTTGTGCCCGGATAACCCCTTTAAGAGGATGTAGCAATTATCTAAAGGACAGTTCTAAATGTCTACGTATGGAAGAAATCCTAATTGCATTGAGAAAGCGCTCCTGCACACCATTGTGCATTTGTAATACGTCACCATTAGTCTGCTATGAGCTCATTCTGTACGTACATGTGCCTCCAAAGCATGTCTTCTAGAGAGGCAGTACAGCACCTTTGGATTCCAATTGCAATCCTCTATTGCAAATGAAGCCCCCGGCTGAGTCTGCATTTGGTGATTATACTGTTTTTTTTTCCATTGACTTAAAGTGTTCCCCATTGATTAGAAAGATCACATGTATAAAACCATGAAGATATTCATTCTATACTAGTGTCTCTTATTTCTTGTTATTTAAAGAGCAGTACAAATGATACAAAACTATGTAAAGAAATTAACACAAGATAGGACAGAATGTGGTTACAAGAGGATCTTCTTTATGAAAAGGTTCTGCACATGGGCAGAGGAAATGCATGTCACCATTACACACTAAATAGGAAACCACTGGGAAACACTGATATGGAAAAGGACTTGGAGGTTTTAGTTAACTGTAAGCTAAACTGGAGCAACCAGTGTCAGGCAGCTGCTGCCAAGGCAAATAGGATCATGGGGTGCATGAAAAGAGGTCTAGGGGCACATGATGAGAACATTGTTCTTCCTCTTTACAAGTCACTGGTCAGACCACACATGGAATATTGTGGACAGTTTTGGGCACCGGTACTCAAGAAGGACATATCAGAGCTTGAGCAGGTACAAAGATGGGCAGCTGCAGCAATAAATGCAATGGGCGGACTACAATACCCAGAGAGGTGATCAAAATTCGGGGTATTCTTGGCAGTCAATTCTTTAAAACATTAATAAGATATGTGGAACACCTAAGAACCTCACACCTGAGGAGGTCCTATTATGGAAACCCTCTAAGCAATTTTGACCATTAAATAAATCCTTGGCTACTATTCTGTTATCAGCCACAAAATTACTCATTCCTCTGCACTGGAAGATGAAAGACACCCTCACAGTTACGCAGTGGAAAGAAAAAGTCTCTCATATTTTCCGCATTGGGGAGATTGCAGCATGGGAAACAGGTTTCAAGGGACAAATTCCCGTCATTTTGGGCGCCATGGGTTTGGTAATAGTGAAGACAAAGCAAATTCAAATGTGATTCATAGTAACTAATATGTATACGTTCATTTCATATTTCTCTTAGCAAGGTGCATTTCAATATGGCTTATTTGCTAATGGACCTCTCACAGTTTTCCCATGTTCTCCTCAACAACCCCCTTTCCTTGTTTCATTCCCTTGTCCCCCACCTTCCTACTCCCTCCCCATATTCGCACACCTTACCCATTCCTCTCAGCAGCTTTTCTTCAATTGCTTTGGACTGCTTAGTTCTGGAGACAAAATTTATCATTATTGGTGAAATGTTAATTAGTCTACACATTAATTTCATCGCTTTGCTGGACACAATGGTTTTCTTTTACTTTTGCTATTCTTGTGCTGTAATTAAGCTACAGGGACCTGCATGTCTGCTCTTGCTGACTGTCTCCCAGGGTGGGGGTTACCCTCCCTGAGGTTTATGTTGTACTTCAATAAAAAAGAGATTATTTTATAAAATTGGGGTTATTTAGTGTAAAAAAAAAAATGGCTGAGGGGCAACCTAATAACTATGTATGAGTGTAAATATATCAGGAGACAATACAGAGATCTCTCCCATCATCTGTTTATACCCAGGACTGTGACTGTAACAAGGAGGTGGCCTCTATAACCTGTGAGCCTGACTTCTATACTGGGAAGGACCTTTGAACAAATGTATTAAACAACATATATGAGAACCCAGCTTGGTGGGGGGTAATAAGTAATAATTACCTGAAAGCGCTGCGGAATAAGTTGGCGCTATACAAATACCATGATTTGATTTTTTTTTTTTTTTTTGATATATGCAAGTATTTGGATGAGAATGGAGTAATTAACCAGAGCCAGCATGGGTTTGTAAGCAATAAGTCATGCCAGACGAATCTAATTTTTTTCTATGACAGAATCACTGACTGCGTTGATCAGGGAAATGCTGTAGATATGGAATATCGACTTTAGTAAAGCTTTTAACTAAGTATTTCATACTATACGTATAGAAAAAATGACCAAATATGGGATTGACAAGGCAACTGTTACGTGGATTCACAACTGGCTGAGTGATCGTACTCAAAGAGTGGTCATAAATGGCTGCACATCCAAGTGGAAGAATGTATCAAGTGGGGTACCACAAGGCTCTGTCCTAGGCCCAGTGTTTTCATAAATGGTCTAGAGGAGGGAATTGATCAAATTTACAGACAACACGAAGCCAGGAGGGATAGCTAATTCTAGAGAACAGAGAGAGGATTCACAAAGATCTAGACAAGCTTGAATAGTGGATGGCGACAAACAGAATGGTATTTAATAGAGATGAGCGAGCACCAAGATGCTCGGGTGCTCGTTACTCGAGTCAAACTTTTCGTGATGCTCGAGAGCTCGTTTCAAGTAACGAACCCCATTGAAGTCAGTGGGTGACTCGAGCATTTTTGTATATGACTGATGCTCCGGACAGGTCTTGACTTGTGAAAAACCAGAAAATATCCGAAATCCATGGAAACACCACAGAAACGGATAGGGCAGGGCAGGGGCAGCATGCATGGCTGCATCTCAGGCTCCCAGGTCCCACTATTAGGCCTCAATAGGGGCAAGAGTCTGCCCCCCCTAACAATTTTTACTTTGGACAAACCCTCATTAGCAAGGCACACCTTAGCAAAGCACCACACTACCTGCAACCAAGCACAATCACTGCCTGGGCATCACACCGCTGCCTCCACAGCGCACACAAAAGTTTCCCTGCCCAGCCTTCAGCTGCCCTCATGCCACATGCTCGCTTCATAGCTACACCACCCTCATGTCTATTTCCAAGTGCATCTGCGATGAGGAGGAACCAGAGGCATACACTGCAGAAGGTTGGCAGGGCCAGGCAGCGACCCTCTTCGAAAGGGGTGGGCGATAGCCCACAATGCTGTTGAGCATTGATGAGAAATTGACGTTCGACCTTCACGTGAGTGGGCCCAGGGTCAAGCTTGTTCCCAGCCTCCATCTTGTGTGACCCAAGGTGCCGCGAGGACATAGGCCTCTGCACAAACCCTCAGCAATCGCAGGCATAAAGCGGACTTCGATGCTAGTTCAGCTGCGAAGGTCTCAGTAAATCAGTTACGTTTTCTTTCACCGCTCCAATGACTGGATTAGCCAGGAAAAAGTTCCACAGGCCCAACCTGGCGCCATTGCAGTTCCCCCGGGACATAGGCCTCAGCCCACACCCTCAGCAATCACGGGCATGAAGCGGACTTTGATGCTAGAACAGCATTGAACGTCTCATTAATGCAGTAACGCTCCTCTTCTTTGGCCCAAACCAGTGTATCAGATAACTGTGGTAACACAAGAGCAAATACATGATGTCCAGTGCTGATTCCCTGACCCTAAGCAGGAGGAGGAGGTGGCCTTACAAGGCCAAGAAACCATGACCAGGACCCGCTGTAGCCTGTGTGGGGAGTATGTGAGTGGGCCCTTGGTCCGGCTCGGTCCCAACAAACACACTGTGGTACCTAAGGTGCCGTGAGTTACATGGCAATGGGCAATCCGGGTCCCCTCACACTATTCATTCTGTGTTGGTGTCAGATAGCTCAATCGACACCGCAAGGGGAAAGCCATCTGCACTCTGCACCCTACCCAAGTCGGTCAGTGACTTTGTGCCAGACAGGTAAAACACCGCTATGGGAAGTCTGTGTGCACCCACAGCATAGGTGGGTCCTAGGCGACCCAAGACATGAACCATGAAGAAATCAGGGTGCCCAAACATGGCAGACTTTCACTGCGCCGAGGACATAGGCCTCTGCACAAATCCTCAGCAATCGCGGGCATGAAGCAGACTTCGATGCTAGTTCAGCTGTGAACGTCTCATTAAGGCAGTAACGCTCCTCTTCTGTGGCCCAAACGAGTTTCTCAGATAACTGTGGTAACATGAGAGAAAATACATATTGGCCTCGGCCCACAATTGATGCCCTAGTCAGTGAGTGTTTTTGGGCCAGATAGGTAAAACACCGCGATGGGAAGTCTGTGTGCACCCATAGTATAAACAGAACCCTGTAACATTCCAGTAGAAAAGGTATAAGCAGATCCCAGTAACATTTTGGTTGCAGTAGTATAGGCAGACCCCTGTACCATTTCTGTAGTAAAAGTATAGGCAGACCCCAGTACCATTTCTGTAGTAGAAGTATAGGCAGACCCCTGTAACATTTGGGTAGCAGGAGTATAGGCAGAATCCTGTAACATTTCGGTAGCAGGAGTATAGGCAGACCCCAGTACCATTTCTGTTGTAGAAGTATAGGCAGACCCCTGTAACATTTAAGTGGCAGCAGTATAGGCAGACCACTGTAACATTTATGTAGCAGCAGTATAGGCAGACCCCTGTAGCATTAATGTGGCAGAAGTATAGGCAGACCCCTGTAACATTTTTGTAGCAGCTGTATAGGCAGACCCCTGTAACATTTACGTGGCAGAGGTATAGGCAGACCCCAGTAACAATCTTGTAGCAGAAGTATAGGCAGGCAGACCCCAGTAAAATTTCTGTAGTAATAGTATAGGCCAACCTCTGAAACATTGGGGTACCATGAGTGTAGGCGAAGGCCGGAAAAATTAGTTGGATAAGAGTGTAGGCGTGGGCCCTAAAAATTAGTGTACCTCTGAAAAATTTATCAACCGAGAGGGCAGGTGAAACCCATAAATATTTTTTGAAAGATACAGCTCGCTGTTGCTTAATTTGTAACTGAGCCTGGAGGCAGCCCTGTGAAAAAAAATTGGTTCATGTTAAAGTATCAATACTTTTGAAAAAATTGTAAAAACATTGTTAGATGAGCCTTTTGGGCCGCAGAAAATTGGCAGTTCAGCGCGATGACATATTGTTTCTGGAGGAGGAATAGCAGGAGGAGGACTAATATCAGAGACAGATTGACAAAGCTAAATGCCCCGTTTTTCCGGTGATAAAGAAGAGTGCTTTTATCTGCGGTTGCAGCGAAAAAATCTTTAGGTTCTGCTGCTGTCCGCCGTTGGAGAAGAGGAGGCTGGGGAAATCCAGGCTTTGTTCATCTTTATGAGTGTAAGCATGTCGGCACTGGCAGTTGACAGGCGGGAACGCTTATCCGTGATGATTCCCCCAGCTGCACTAAACACCCTCTCTGACAAGACGCTAGCGGCAGGGCAAGCCAGCACCTCCAGGGCATACAGCGCAAGTTCGTGCCACGTGTCCAGCTTTGACACCCAATACTTGTATGGAGCAGAGGCATCATGGAGGACGGTATTACGATCGGCTACGTACTCCCTCACCATCTTTTTACAGTGCTCCCTCCGACTCAGCCTTGACTGGGGAGTGGTGATGCAGTCCTGCTGTGGAGCCATAAAGCTGGCAAAGGCCTTGGAGAGTGTTCCCCTGCCTGCGCTGAACATGCTGCCTAATCTCCGTGCCTCCCCTGCTACTTGGCCCTCGGAACTGCGCCTTCTGCCGCTAGCGCTGTCAGATGGGAAGTTTAGCATCACTTTGTCCACCAGGGCCCTGTGGTATTGCATCACTCTTGTACCCCTTTCCTCTTCAGGAATGAGAGTGGAAAGATTCTCCTTGTACCGTGGGTCGAGAAGGGTGTACACTCAGTAATCCGTCTTGGCCAAAATGTGTCTAACGCGAGGGTCACAAGAAAGGCAGCCTAACATGAAGTCAACCATGTGTGCCAGGGTGCCAGTACGCGAGACATCGCTGTCCTCGCTAGCAAGATGACTTTCAGGATCCTCCTCCTCCACAGCCCATACACGCTGAACAGATGAGAGGCAAGCAGCATGGGTACCCTCTGCAGTGTGCCCAGTTGTCTCCTCCCCCTCCTCCTCCTCCAAAACGCGCTATATAGACATGAGGGTGGTCTGGCTATCAAGCGACATACTGTCATCCCCCGTCTCCTGTTCCAACCGCAAAGCGTTGGCCTTTATGCCTTGCAGCGAACTACTGAGTAGGCATAGCAGCGGGATGGTAACGCTAATGATCGCAGCGTCGCCGCTCACCATCTGGGTAGACTCCTCAAAGTTTCCGAGGACCTGGCAGATGTCTGCCATCCAGGCCCACTCCTCAGTAAAGAATTGGGGAGGCTGACTACCATTCGCTGCCCATGTTGGAGTTGGTATTCCACTATTGCTCTACGCTGCTCATAGAGCCTGGCCAACATGTGCAGCGTAGAATTCCACCATGTGGGCATGTCGCACAGCAGTCGGCGCTCTGGCAGATTAAACTGATGCTGCAGGGTCCACAGGGTGGCAGCGTCCTTGGTGGACTTGCAGAAATGTGCGCAGACGTGGCGCACCTTGCCAAGGTAGTTTTTCAGAAACCGCTGAAACACCGGATTGAAGACATGGGCCAGGCATGGCACGTGTGTGAGGCTGCTGAGCTGCAGAGCCACCACCAGGTTACGGCCGTTGTCACACACGACCATGCCCGGTTGGAGGCTCAGCGGCGAAAGCCAGAGGTCGGTCTGCTCTGTCAGACCCTGCAACAGTTCGGGGGCCATGTGCCTCTTGTCACCTAGGCCGCGTGACAACGACTGCTGGCGACGTGCTGCTCACATTTCTTAATTGAGAGGTAGAGGTTGCGTAGGAGGAGGAGGAGGGGGAGGGTTTAGGGGAGGTGGCATAGACCGCCGCAGATACCAGAACCGAGGAAGAACCAGCTATTCTGAGTGTGGGTAGGATGTGTGCGGTCCCAGGCTCTGCCTCGGTCCCAGCCTCCACCAAATTTACCCAATGTGCCGTCAGGGAGATATAGTAGCACTGCTCGCCAGTACTTGTGCACGTGTCCGTGGTTAAGTGGACCTTCCCAGTAACCACGTTGGTGAGGGCACGATTAATGTTGCGGGAGACGTGCTGGTGTAGGGCTGGGACAGCACACGGGGAAAAATAGTGGCGACTGGGGACCGAGTAGCGTGGGACCGCCGCCGCTATCATGTTTTTGAAAGCCTCCGTTTCCACAAACCTGTACGGCAGCATCCAGGCTGATTAATTTGGCAATCTGCACGTTTAAAGCTTGAGCGTGCGGGTGCGTGGTGGTGTATTTGCACTTTCGCTCCAACGCTTGCGCTAGCAACAGCTGGACGCTGCGCTGAGAGACATTGCTGAATGGGGTCGAGGACAGCGGAGGTGAGGGTGTGGGTGCAGGCCAGGAGACGCTTGTGCCTGTGTGCTGAGAGGGGGGTTGGATCTGAGTGGCAGGTTGGGGCACAGGGGAAGAGGCAGTGGCGCAACCCGGAAGCGGTGAACGGCCTTCGTCCCACCTTGTGGGGTGCTTGGTCATCATATGCCTGCGCATGCTGGTGGTGGTGAGTCTGCTAGCGGTGGCTTCCTGGCTGATCTTGGCGCGACACAGGTTGCACACCACTGTTCGTCGGTCGTCCGCGCTCTCACTGAAAAACATCCACACCTTTGAACACCTAGGCCTCTGCACGGTGGCTTGGTGCGAGGGGGTGCTTTGGGAAACAGTTGGGGGATTCTTCGCTCTGGCCCTGCCTCTACCCCTGGCCACCCCACTGCCTCTTCCAACCTGTCCTGCTGCTGCAATTGCCTCCCCCTCTGAAGACCTGTCCGCAGTTGGCTTAGCAAACCAGGTGGGGTCAGTCACCTCATCGTCCAGCTGCTCTTTCTCCCAATCCCCTGTGCGCTCCTCCCTCGGACTTACTGCCCTTACTACTACCTCACTGATAGACAACTGTGTCTCATCATCATCGTCCTCCTCATCCACTGAAAGCTCTTGAGACAGTTGTCGGAAGTCCCCAGCCTCATCACCCGGACCCCGGGAACTTTCCAAAGGTTGGGCATCAGTCCCGACAAACTCCTCAGGTGAGACAGGAACCATTTTTTCCTGGGACTCTGCCTGCTCATCAGAATGTATCATTTTCATGGAGTGAGGAGGCTGAGAGGAAGGAGGAGCAGCAGCCAGAGGATTCAGAGTTGCAGCAGTGGACTGCGTAGAAGACTGGGTGGTCGATACATTGCAGGATGCATTTTCTTCCACCCACGACAGGACCTGCTCACACTGCTCTGTTTGTAATAAAGGTCTACCACGTGGACCCATAAAGTGTGGTATGAAGCTGGGGACCCCAGAAACTTGCCTCTCTCCTAATCCCGCAGCAGCCGGCTGTGATTCACCTGGACCAGGAACTCGGCCTGTGCCCACACCCTCACTTGGACCTCCGCATCCTCGCCCGCGTCCACATCCACGTCTTCGACCCCTACCCCTCAGCATGGTGGATTACGAATAGAGCAGACACAGAGCGGTGTAAATAATTATGGAATTATTTGCGTACACTTTCATGCTGAGAGCGGTATTGTAACGCTAACTCCAGGCAGAAACAAAGAATACGGAAGGCTGCAAACAGGCCTAGCTGTGCAATAGTGATGCACTACAACTCCCCCCAGACACCCGGTAAAATTCAGACGGTCAGAGGTAGCCCAATGAAGGAGCTTTTTTAAAAAAATTTTTGAAAAATAATACAGGCTATATAGTGTGTATATGACTTTCCCTCTATCAGTGGCTGTGGCCGTACGCTGTGCGTTAAGTTAACTGCAGACACAGACCGGTGTAAAAAATTATGGAATTATTGGCGTACAGTTTGACGCTGAGAGCGGTATTGTAATGCAAACTGCAGCCAGAAAAAAATTATACGGAAGGCTGCAAAAAGGGCTAGCTGTGCAATAGTGATGTACTACAACTCCCACCAGACACCCTGTAAATTTCAGACGGTCAGAGGTAGCACAACAATGGAGCTTTTTTTTTTTCTTTTTGGAAAAGAATACAAGCTATATAGCCTGTATATGACTTTCCCTCTATCAGTGGCTGTGGCCGTACGCTGTGCGTTAAGTTCACTGCAGACACAGACCGGTGTAAAAAATTATGGAATTATTGGCGTACACTTTGACGCTGAGAGTGGTATTGTAACGCAAACTCCAGGCAGAAAAAAATTATACGTAAGGCTGCAAAAAGGGCTAGCTGTGCAATAGTGATGCACTACAACTCCCACCAGACACACTGTAAAATGAAGACGGTCAGAGGTAGCCCTAAGAAGGACCGTTGGGGTTCTTGTAGACAGGATCCTACACTACCACGGTTCCTATATCAGCAGCACTTTCCCTATATTCTGTATTACAGACTGTAGACTGAGAATGCTATAGCTGTAATGGCCTGCACAGCCCGAGATAAAAAAAAACAAATTGTGCAAAACTGCTCCCAACCAGCCACACAGTTATGCACACGGTCAGATGTGGCCCTAAGAAGGACCGTTGGGGTTCTTGTAGACAGGATCCTACACTAACACTTTCCCTATGCTCTCCCAGTGTGTGTCTGGAGCGAGCCGCGGGCGGGACCGCTTTAAGTACTCCACGGTCACTTGATCTCGTCAGCCACTCACTGCAGGGGAGTGGGATAGGGCTGGCACGTCACAGGAGGAAGTGGTAATGCCTTCCCTGCATGTCTATTGGCCAGAAAAGTGCGCAAATGTCTCAGAGATGAAAATGAAAGTAACTCGAACATCGCGTGGTGCTCGTCTCGAGTAACGAGCATCTCGAACACCCTAATGCTCGAACGAGCATCAAGCTCGGACGAGTGTGTTCGCTCATCTATAGTATTTAACAATGAGAAATGCAAAGTCCTATATCTGGGCAACAAAATGGAAAAGAGCTTATACAGAATGGGAGGAATTGGGCTAAGAAGCAGTACATGTGAAAAACATTTGGGTATACTAATAGATCACAAACTGAACATGAGTCAACAATGTGATGCAGCAGCAAAAAAAGGCAAACACAATTCTGGGATGTATTAAGAGAAGCATAGAGTCTAGATCACGTGAGGTCATTATCCCCCTCTACTCTTACTTAGTCAGACCTTATCTAGAATACTATGTCCAGTTCTGGACACACCACTTTAAAAAAAAATAGACAAACTGGAGCAAGTTCAGAGAAGAGTTACCAAGATGGTAAGCGGTCTGCAAATCATGCCATATGAGGAATGGTTAAAGGATCTGGGAATGTTTTGCTTGCAAAAAAGAAGGCTGAGAGGAGACTTAATAGCTGTCTACAGATATCTGAAGGGCTGTCACAGCGCAGAGGGATCAGCCTTATTCTCATCTGCACAAGGAACGACTAGAAGCAATGGGATGAAACTGAAAGGGAGGAGACACAGATTAGATATTAGAAAAATCTTTCTGACATTGAGGCTGCTTTCACACGGTCATGAAACTCATAAGAGATTTGTGCATTGTGAGACTCACAAATCTCATGCGAATATGATCCCCATTCTTTTGAATGGAGTCATATAGACAAGTGATGCGGGAAAAAATCATGGCATGCTCTATCTTATTGTATTCCTCAGAAAGCATCAACCAATTACATCAGTGGGACCTTTAATGCATTGCATGGCTCTTGCATGGGAAATCAATGGGAAACACTTCCGATCCTCTATTGCGCGTGAAACTCGCATGAGAATATTGGAACTTTCCAGATGCGATGCGTTTTTGCCTGAAAAACGCCTCACATCCGCGGGTAAATTGAACGTTTTTGAGCCCGATGTCGAGCCAAGTTTCATGGTAGCCCGAAGTTGATCAATTAGTCGAACAGGTTGCCACGGGAGGTGCTGAGTTCTCCTTCAATTAAAGTCTTTAAACAAAGATTGGACAAATATCTGTCTGGGATGATTTAGTGATCCTGCACTGAGCAGGGGGTTGGACCTGATGACCCTGGAGGTCCCCTCCAACTCTATCATTCTATGATTTTACTCCATCTTCAAATCAGAGGGACGTACCTGGGTATGGAGGATGCTGGAGGAATGCCTTCTGCCTGAGTGTGTTGTGCCAACAGCTAAGTACAGCAGAGGCTTCATTATGCAATGGGGATATTTTACGTGACATGGTTTCAGTCTGTTGGTTGTAGTGGCAAGAACCATGAACACAGAGGTGAACCCTGACCTTCTAGACAATAATGTGCTGCTGACAATGTGTTAATACTCTGGGAATAGGTGCAATACCTCCAACAACATAACGCACTTTGTGACAAATACATCACTGCTTTATGTTGGTTTGAGGATATAGATATTCCATGAGTGGACTGTCCTACACAGAGTCCCGACTTGAACCCTACTTAACATTATTAGGACGAACTGGAAGGTCAGATCAGAAAATATGAACAGCGCCTATCTTCTTTGAGAGAACTTGCCAGACATTTGCAGGATGAATAGAGGGAAATACCAGCTGAAGTGTATCAGACGTTAGTAGAAAGTATTGGTATCTAAATTTCCTTTGTAAAATTCCCAGCGCTTCTGTTAAAAATTAACTTTTATTCATTGCATCATAAAAATAATCCAGGTAATGTGATCATATCAGCACCTACGTGGTTTCCGCATTACCGCTCTTAATTATGGCATACAAGTAAATAAAAAAAAACTCAGTTTTAAAAGCAATGCTGCCCAATCAAGCAATAAAGATCGCAGGATATGTAAATGTCTCATTAACACCATAATGGCTTGTAAAACACATGAACAGGCGCACAAATCTAACATTTGAGCACCTGTTCAGACAGCACAGACCCCCGGTGCATATACGCCGAGGCCACAATGCCATTGGGCCTCCCCCCTCTCCCTCTCGCCGGCTCACCTCCTCTCTCCTCTCGTCCGGCTGTGTGCCATGGGAGGGGGCCTGACAGGGGCGGAGCTAAGCTCCCACCCCTCCCCGCCTCTTGTCCACAGCCAGCAATAGGAGGGGGTGGAACATGGGCTGAGCTTAGCTCTGCCATGCCCCCTCTCATTGCAAACAGCCAGACAGGAGGAGAAGAGGAGGAGAGAAGAGGGAGGGAGGTTAGCAGCCACGCTGCTAAACTCCCTCCCACCTCCCTTCTCTGGCCGTTGTCATTGGCTCCCATAGGAGCCCATGCAGCGGCCGCCGTATTCTGGCTCAAAAGATAATTCCAGGACTTTGTGGGCGGGCGTGAAAGTACTCGATGCTATATTGGCAGGGTTGGGCGTTTTCACACCGCGGAAATACGGCGGCCAATATACGTTCGTGTGAAAGAGGCCTGAGTGTCAGAAGTAGTGAGAGGACAAGATTAAAAAAAACAACTGGTGCACAGTAAGGCCTCTTTCACATGGGGACCTACGTGCGCAAAAATTACGTGCGTAAAAACCTTGCGGCTATTGAATCTATTTAGGGGCGTACCTAAAGGCTCAGGGGCCTGGGTGCAAAAGTTC